>NW_019384414.1:449885-493704 GCF_000671375.1 Centruroides sculpturatus | reverse complement strand
ATTTAAATTAATGCAGTCAGCAATGTTGCCACGTCTACCGAATTTTCGGTAGATCTACCGATTTTGGGACCGATCTACCGATTGAAGCACCAAATCTACCAAAAAGTTTACGATAATTCAAGAAAGAAATTTTTATTTTCAATGTATCTAAAAATTCTCAATAAAACATTTTTTTGTATTTTCATTTCTTATATATTGTAAGAGACTTTATTGCAAAGACTCTATCTCGTTTTGTTGAGAATATCTTGTGTCTGCCCATTCTTCAGCTAATGTAGAAAGAATATTTTCGTAAATAAATCTGTTAAACACGAAACAAAGAAATAAACTGAGCTCTGAAACAATCACTGGCTTACTTCTTACTAAACAATTAATTGGAAAAAATTACTGTTATGATTTTCCTATAAAAGATAATTTAATTTCAAAAATAACAAACAGAGTGTTAAAAAACATACAAACAGAAGATATTGAATAATAATTATTATTATTAATATCCGAAAAATAAAATGTAATATTTCGTTAGAAAAATAAGACAAAATGTACTGTACTGTACCTACTTACTTAAAATATAATAATTTACTAATTAAGTGTTCTGTGTTAGTTTTTTTATTGTTTTATAGTTTATAATAAAATAAATGACAAAAAAATGTTATTGTTTATGTGTAACCTCCTTTCTGCCACAAAAGTCGATCTACCGAAAACTACCGGAATATATCGAAAATTGCTTAAGGAATCTTCCGATAGCAAGCAAATCTGCGTGGCAACATTGGTAGGCGGTGTTTCTAGAGCGAAGCTGATGATTTCTTTCGTTCTCAATTAGTTGGTTTTTTTGTTATACTGTATATATTAAAATGATTTGGTGTTCCGTACCGAATTGTAAAAATTCAACAGCTAAAGGTGTAAGATTGTTTCGTTTTCCCTCTGAATGGTATCAATATTGCAAAAGGGATAAATGGAAACCAACTGAGAATTCGAACTTGTGTGAGGTTAATGGATGAAATAATATTGAAAATATAAATTTACGAAGTATTTAAAATAACTTTTTTTAATGTAATGTAACCAAATTTTTTAGATACATTTTGAGGAGTTACAATTTGAACTTAAAAGGGCTGATGGAAGAAAATTGTTGAAATGGAGTGCAATTCCGACCCTTTTTCATGTTCCAAATCCTCCATCCCGTCTGCAATTAAGAAGAAAAACACCGAAAGAAAGAGAATTATCTCCGAATAAGTGCAGGTTTGGTTTAACAAATGTTTTTTAAGACATTAAATATTGCTTTTTCAGATTTAAAAAAATATATTTATCACAAGAACCATATGATATTATCATAAGAAATGTTCACTAATCATTTATTTGTCAGAAACAACTTATTTATATTAATTAAATTATTATTAATATTTATTTATTAAGTATTGTGAAGATTTCTACTGTGTGAGATTTGTAATATTACATATAATAAATGATTACTTGCTTAGAAAACTACAGTAAATAATTTTCCTCTTCCAGTTGGTGTTTTCTTTTATCAGGAACAACAGCCATACAAGATTGCTTGAATATATTCAATAAGAAAAATTCACCTAAAACTTAGTGCATATTTTATAATTATTATTGCTTTTATAAATTCAAATTTTGATACAAATAATGCCATTTCGTGCATTTCCTGAAGTAACAGTTTCAATTAAATTGGAAAATACAGTATCGGTTTACTAATAGAGATTTCTTTTAAATATTTTTTATTGTTAGACGAAATCAAAAATTCAGTATATAAACTGCTTTAATATTTAACACGTATTATAAAATGTTTGCAGTATGCATCATTAAAGTGGTTTTAATTAACCCTGTTTAAATTATATTAAAACATGGTTCCCAGATCAGTACTAGTCTATAGACTGTGGTAAAGTTTTAGTTTTCTGACAGGTTGTATAACAACATTACTGTATGTAACTTATTAAACAGAATAACAGAAACATTAGAATAAAGATTTATTAAACAGAATAAATGTTATAATATGTTGTTTGTGGACTGAGAACATACTTTAAAATTCAAAATAAAATATAGTAATTGAAATGAAAACTTTCAGTCATTTAAATTAATATTTCATAATAATTGAGAGTAATGTAACAGTACAAATTGCATATTCTAATAAAAAATTATGTTGCTTAATAATCATTTTATTATAAAACAAACAAAGTTGAAGTTGATATTTCTATTTGTTGGTATTGTCTACTTCTTAATAAATTTTATAAATATACTTATTTAATTCTCTATAAAAATAAATAAATTTAGTTTATATGCATAAGAAAGTTCCTAAATGAAGAAAATTATTATCTTTTGCAAACACTTTTGAAGATTTACTTTAGATAATATGTAAAGTTTGTGAGAATGGTTGCTTTTCTCGTGATCTAATTTTAATTTATAAAAATGTTTGCTTTGAGTTCCTATTTTCAGTTTGTGTAATGCAAAAATGCATGCGAATATAGAAAACTAAATATATTTTTATTTTAACAAATATCTCCAAATTTCTTCTCTAATTTTGCATTTCAAAACTATAATTTATCCTCGTACTTTATTATACGTATCATTGACATAGCTTTTAATTTTGAAACCTACTTACTTAGTCTTAGTATTTAATAAATCCTTTAATTACGTGTCAAGAGTAACTTCTAAATGAAAAAATACTCTATTTGAAATTATAAAAGGAATTCCGAGGCTCGAACTCGAAGGAACGTGCAGTTTACAGCACGTAGATAGCATGAAATCCATACCGTGACCTTGGAAATGCGGATCCAAAATGACGGCTCCATAGGGAACATTGGTGTCCTGACCTTATGTTTATAAATCTTGATTCTAGCTAATGACACAAACATTACAATAAGCAAACCGATGATGGAGCTGTTTCGTCTGAAACGAATTAGCCACTAAACTAAGCAATGTGTCCATTATATTTTAGAAGAGTCGTCTTTATAAAAAATATATTTTTTTCTCCCCTCTGTTTGGCTGTATCTTATGAATTAACAATACTGTTTACGACAAAGTTTTCTCTAAAGATCGCATTTACCAACAAAACTAAATTTTTAATTCTTTCCTAATTTTACTTTAATTAAATCGTCTAATTTAACTATGAGCCGATAGTACTAGTGATCATCGCGAAATCAGAGAAAATTTCGTTTTCGTGATAATAAATATTGTGAATTAGTAAATAAATTTTTGAAGTTTTCTTCTCATTCTCACTGATATTTTTTTCTCTTTATGGCTCTTGTTCGCTCTCGGAATCATTCCATTCTTTAACACCGAGCCGATTATTGTAGTGCTAATTTCTGTGATTTCAGATTATCGGATCCAGATAATCCTTCATATATCTTTTCTATTCATCAGTCATCCTTTATCGAATAAAAGAATCATCTTTGATGTATTATTCTATGATTTACATATCTAGATTCAACGTCGAGAAGTTGTTTTTCGGCCGTACTTGGTAATCCTATTAATGTATTTTAAAATCAATAGATTTGTTTTAAACTATTCCTGTCCTGTGAGAATTAAGAAGACTTTATTTTATACCAGTCATGGATCCGTAGGATCAATAATGGGAATGGTCAAGTGGTGAGGGAAAGGCCAAACTTAAGCAGTCATAAACATTCCTGTTTCCGACCCAAGTCTCTCAGAATAGCACGTCAATGTCTTCGCCACCTCGACTATCCGAACTTCAAAATTCTATAAACTATTTTCAGAATAATTTTCATTGAATAATTAATCACTCATAAGAAATAACCATAACGTCTGCTTCAGATTTAAACTCGGATTCTTCGTGCCGATATGACTTGGTTTTTTAACATTGTCTGAAGTTATGAAATTCAAAACAAAAGATTCTTATAGAATATCAAATTTATCAAATTCAAAATTGTTCATTGTTTTACAGAATGTTATTGGATATATTTGAACGGAGAAGGTTTTTTACAGAAGTTGAATTTAGATTTTCATTATAAAGATATACGGTACTGATCGGTGTTACTTTTTCGATTACATATTGAATAATCTCTTTCTGAAAACAGGACTTGTAATTCGTTCTGATAGCCAAGGCCCTCAATGCAGAAAGTAGAGTTTCTAAAGAGCTGAGTGTCTAAAAGTAGATATAATTGAAAAATTTGTTATATAATGTAACGGTCGACATTAAAATTCCTAATGATTCGGAAATGATATAATTGAGCGTGATAAAAAAACGTCTATCTTTGAAATTTCTACTTTTATAAAGATGCAGAATGATTTTATGATTGAATCGAGAGTGTTAATGCAGCAGTCCTCCGTTCAGAGGAACCCTGCATCAAATTCTGGGCGTGAGAAGAACTTTAAAGATTTTTTGGGTGGTCTGAAGTCCCGCCATTTACACTTCAAAGTTGTTTATAAATAGTTCACACAATGGTATCAGTACTGGAAAAACTCTCTTTTAGCAACCAGGGTGGTTGCTTATAGAGAGCACTTGAAACAGGGGCAGCAAAGATCAGTTTCTCGTTATGTGCAAATTTCCATCGAGTCGGCGCTGTGTCTCGGATATGTCCAGTCCCGTTGTTCATTATCCGGTCGCTCTCATTGTGCTTCTGGCCGAACTCAAAATGGGTTTTTAAAGAAAACCTCTCTCATTGCCCAAAGTGTGGAGAAAGTCCAAAGAAGGGGTGAAAATGCCAGAAGCGTAATACTAAACGTAATAATTATATAATAGTAATATTATCACGTTAATTATTTAGGTTTGAAATAATTGTAAGATATTGAATGAATTTCCTCAAATCAAAATATTCCAATAGTTTGTTGGTTACATATTTTAACAATAAAAAAATAAACACTAAGTGAGCAATTGTTTGTAATAAATTTTACAACAATTATATGTTTTTAAACAAAAATTTCCATATAATTTATATAAGTACAGTACATTCATTACATTCATTTCTAATCATTAGGAATCTTATGTAAAATCCATTTTTCATTGTATAATAAAATAAAAAGCACTCACCCTAATAACGAAATTTTTTTTCACCCGAAAAAATCCACCAACAGAAAGTCCGATGGGTGTTTTACCAAATCGTTTCATGAAATTCAATAACTATTAAAAACAAAAATAATATTAAAAATGAAGAATAAAATTATCATTTTTATTGTATTCAGGTGAATTTTCTTCTAAAGACAGGAATCACACAGCGATTACTTTTGTGCAATACTTTATTTCTCTATGGTGCCATCTTTTAAGAAATGTATTTCGGATTCTCTTAGTTGCACTGTAAGAGTAAAAGAGTCCAAAATGCATTTTGATGAGGCAATATGTTTTCCATTTTTTACTATAAATCCTGAGCTTTCAAGAAGCTCAGGATTTATAGTAAAAAATGCTAAAACTAAATTCAATCTTTATATCGGCTAGATGACCGCTTCAAATTTACCTTACAGTCGAGAAAAATCCGTGTTTAAATCTAATCCTGAGCTTCCAAGAAACTCAGGATTAGATTTAAACACGAATTTTTCTCGACTGTAAGGTAAATTTGAAGCGGTCATCTAGCCGATATAAAGATTGAATTTAGTTTTGAATATTATAAATTTATTGTCAATCCCGAATATATAAATCTGTAGATAAACACGAAAAATTCCATATAAATTTCTTTTGCTTGTAGATTACCTGCACGAATAGGATTTTTTACAGGGCTGTGGAGTCGGAGTCGGAGTCGTGGAGTTTTGGTGTTTTAGCCGGAATCGGAGTCGGAGTCGTCAAAAAATCCGCCGACTTCGACTCCTTTTTACTTACCAACTTGTTATGTATATAAAACGGAAAAGTATTGGAATCGTGTCAAATTTGACCCTCCAAGTTTTTTTTGTAAATCTACACGTTTGGAGACCTCCGGAACCCCCAATAAAGTCTAAAAAGGGAAAAATTCGCGCGCGTGTGTGTGTTGGCGTCTAATTTGTTTAATTTCTTTATTTTCTGTTCTGAGATATTAAACAATATCTCAGAATGGGTAAAGTTTAAGAAACGAAATGTGGCACTGTAGCTTGCGTATAAAGGGGCATTAATACTATTAAATTTTGGTTCTTAATTAAAGGTCGACAGGGTAAAGACATAAAAGTGGTCATGTGTCATATCTCTTAATGAATATTTTACTCGTTATTAGCATTCAAAAATAAAATAAAATAAAATAAAACTCGTCTGTACCGTCAAAGTAAGCTTTTTAGCCATTTTATAATAGTACAGTAAAACCCCTCGCCTAAGATGTTAGAATGTATATGGGGACACGATTTAGTTCGCCCACTTTAACGCTTAATAACTAACTCCTGTGTTAAACCATCCGACTCCGATTCTGACCACTCTGACCATAGAAATTATTAGGCTTCAAACAGGGTGAACAAAATCATGCCCCCACACAGTCTAACATCCACACACATAGAAAAAACCTCGAATCTTTTGCATATCTCGAAATTTCAAAGTGTCCCGAGTCCAAAAATGTAAAAATTTGGTAGGGGTCACTTTTTGAGCGAGCGCTACACTTTTCCTCTGTTATATATAACAGCCGGAAAAGTAAAAATTATCGAATACATATTTATATATTACTTAGAGAAGTCTTTTAGCTTTGAAATAAAAAGTTTCTACGCTCTATCTTTATTACAACTCTATTTATTGAATCTTTTATTCTGAGGTCACGTGATGACATCAGAATTTCCGGGTTTCTTTCGGTAACAAATCCTCCCCTGCTCGGAGTCCGAGTGGGAGTCGGTAGATTTTTACGCGACTCCACAGCCCTGATTTTTTATCTCAATTGTCCCTATCATTTTACTTACAACAGATATTGTTGGTTAATAATTTTAAATATCTACTTACTTTTAGTTTTTCATTCAAAGCCAAACCGGAGGAAGAAATTTTTACAATGCTATTAAAATTGCCATATAACTATTCAAAGCATAAATGATTAGAAAACAATGGAATTTATAGTAAATAAATATAATTAATTTATATTTAACTTACTGCAGCTGTTAAACGTGACGAAAGATAGCTACATCCAATGGTGATAGAGATACCAGCTATAGAAACGATTGCAAATTCAATTTTTTGAAAAATTTCCATTTTAACAAAGAGTAAAGTACAAAAGAAGAAACAACTTATATATATACCAAAACCGTATGTAAGTGGAATAACATATTCAAATATATGATTAATATCTTCGATGCAAAATAATAATTCGGTATGCTTTTCAATTAAATGATTTAATTTTGATTTCAGAGAAGTCGTTTCAGATCCGATCTGTGTAAGATCGGCCGATAAATGTTCGAATCTCTCATAAATAATCCAACCTGCTACAAAAAATTGGAATGTGAGAAGGCTTAAAGTCACTACATTTAAGAAGAAAATAAAATAGAGGTGACTGGTACAGAAAGCCATCTCGAATTCTGATACAGAATTACTTTTTATTGACGTGTAAGTTAAGAATTCGAATATAATTTTTGATATTATCAAAATTCCACATTGAATAATCAATAATTCAATAAAAAAAATTTCAATTTTCTTTTTCTTTTTACTCTCTTCAGCATAGTAACTTCTCTTATAGCAAAAGCATAATTTGCTCTTAGAAATGATACTGTATAATACTGCGAAAAATGTCTGGGACATAGCAAAAATAGACCTCATAATTATGGCCTCTTCGAGAATCATATCGATCCAAGGCTGGCACATAATGCCATCCACGAAAATGCTCAATGTCGTGGATATGGCAGTCAGCCAATAATTCAGTCCAATAACTATCAGATACAAGTTATAAAGGAATTTTTTAAAACGACTAATGGAAAATTCCGGATTGCAATCGCAATCAGATATTATATTTATGCCAAAGATTTTTGCAGAAGTTAGAATTGGTCTCATGATACACGTTGGGCAAGATATCTCTTTCATGGAAGTCATAATGAAGAACGTCGAGTATCAAAGAATATAATCAAATCGGAAAGAATACAAAATAAAATAATTTGTAGTTAGATCAATAAGTAGAATTTTGATCTGTTTTATTTTCTATTCGTGGTGTAGATCCTTATTGGAATTATTATTCTTCAGATGAAGGTATGTATCACCAACTGCAAAAAATATTATAGTTAATATATAAGATAAATTATTTATTCGAAACCTGACAGAAATAAGAATGAATTCATCTCTAAAGATACGTATCGTCATATATATATAAACTTTAATTATACTTTCATTGCTTTGTTTTGCTTTTAGAAGAAATGAAATACATAAAATATTTCTTTAGTTTAGTTTCTTAATGTTAGTAAAAATAACATTAATTTACAGTGGTAGGAACCTATAGTAGGTTCCTAAGTTTTCCCAGGAGTTAATCCCCAGCTTCCTTCCTGGTGGCCGTGTCAGTGGTTAAACCATGTGACACAGGTTTCACTATACAATATTTGTATTTTAAAAATGTGTTATTTTATTCATTTATAATATTTTAAATTAAATTAAAGCTTAAAATCTTAACTTATTTAAGAAATTATCGTGATAATTCAATATGACTAACTGAACTAAAAATGTACCGCCTTACTACTTACCCCTGCCACAGTGACTGCTCACTTTCTTCCTAGGTGTTAATATTTTTTAAAAGCACCCTGTATAAAATATACATAAATGTTAATACATATAAAATAATAAATATGTTTCATCTACGGTAACGACCATTTTTTCGGGATTTTGAACAAACGTACATACAAAACTGACTTCCACTTATGTTCTCATCAGTGGCAGTGTTTGACTGTGTCATTAAAATATGTCATTTATTTGATAACGATATTACAACATCCCAGAGTATATCAATAATTAAATTTTAATGAGTATTTTACGAGTATTTTATTTGTAAAATAAATGTTATAAAGTACTAAAAATATTTTTTATTTTTTAAATCACCTACTTTTATAATTTCGATGTAAATTTCTGCTGTTTATTAAAGAAGAGACTTTACCATGAACATCTCATTCCGGATTTGGTAGATTTCAGTATATCTACAAAAATTCTCTAATCACTCGTGTAAGATATCCTTGTGTAATATGATCTTAATTTATACTTCACAATCTATTAAAATTACTTACATAATTTTGAATTTTATATAAGTCACTTAGAAAAATTCTTTAAATATTTAGCAAAATTCATACGATAATTTATTCGTCAATGCTTTTAAAATACCTAAAATGCTTTCGGTAAAAGCAAATTAGTTTCCATGTTTAGCCTAATATTGCATTTTTTAAACACGATATTGGAAAATTTAATTATCGTTTTAAATTCTTCAAGGTGGATCGATATCACAAGTACTTTCCTAACAAATTTCTAAAGTTTATCATATGCATACATATACACGTGCTAACTGAAATAAAGTAAGCTTATAACAATCAAATGAACGGTTGGAACAAACAATTGGGTCGCTTTTCTGGCTGATTAGCCTATATTCGTACAGAAATGAACGATAAATTAAAAATATATAGATACATATCAATAAATCTAAATCCAAAAATTTATTTTAAAAATTATAAAAATTATAAAAGAAATTAAAGAAACGCTTTTTTATTCACATAAAGTCACTAAAAGGTAAAAGATAAATATTTTTCTTTTTTGCTTTCACAGTATTCTTGATATTATGGGACCAAAATTAAAAGCGTAAAACGTTCGTGTTTAGAAATATTCTTACCAGTTAGTTATACTTTCTATCAGTTTGTAAGACCGCCTCACGAGCTTCCCACGTTTTTATTTTTGGGACTCATTTTGGGCACGCGTGTCATATGTTCACTACCCCTCCTACCTAGAACGTAAGGCTAAAAAGAGGAATATCTACACGCACTACAGTCTATTATTAGATTTTATTTACAGGTTTTAATGTTTCGTTACTTTTATGCTAATTGTTATAATTGTTTGCAGCCTTGTATTATCGAGAGTTATACATATGTATGCAACGTTTCAACTAAATCGGAAATTGGGAAGAGAGTGAAAATTGAGTTATTTTATCTGCACAGACAACAAACAGACATAATAAGTTAATAAAAAGCGTATAGAAAAGTTCATTTTTATCTATACTAATATTATAAAGTGGTAATATTTGTAAGCATGTATGTATGTAAGTTTGTTTGCAGCAGGTAATCTCCGAAACTACTCATCCAATTTCAAAAATTCTTTCACCAATATTTATAATGGAACCTCAAGGTGAACATATGCTGTATATCAGTGTTTTTCAACCTGCGGGTCGCGACCCCCTTGTGGGTCGCGAAGCCTTACACGGGGGGCCGCGGGTAAAAGAAAAAGACAAGTGTTTGTAGGTCCTACACTACATTAAAAAAACTACAATTTCAGCGAGAATTACGGCCCACCCCAGAAAATGATAGCGGAAAAAGTGTTGAGCTGATCTGCAAAAAGAAATAAAAAGTAGAAACGTAGAAGCTGAAAATTCTGATCCTAAACAAAAAAAAAAGGTCNGACTCAAAAAAAACAGAAAATAAAAAAAAATGTTTTTTTCATTTGTTCTCTAACCACTGCAACACTAATTACAATAATTATGGTAGACGAATGAAGAAGAAATTTCGTTTTTTTAATATCTTTTTTAATTTTTTTCAAATAAATTTCGTCACGAAATTTAGTTTACGTCAAGTCTTTGTCCTTTTGAAAAAGTATAGTAACCACTTATAAAGCCATTCTTTTATTACTTTTGTTAATGACGAAAAAAAATGGCGAAAATATCTCAAATAATTAATTAAAACAAAAATATTATTTTATAATAATCAGGCCTAGATATAAGAAGGCCTCGCTGGTCCCTTCTATCTGGCCTTTTCCAAGGATCTTGTAAAGAAAGACCCCAAAAATTTAATCAAAAGAAATGAATTTATTTTAAATTTGTAAAAATTAAATTTTAAGTAGTGAAAAGTTTGTTTTAATTTATTTTACTGATTTTATTTATACAATTTTATAGTTTTTGAACAAGGAATTTGAAAGAGACTCGGACCTCATCTCAACACTGAGTTTCTTGATTATAGTATTTGTAAAATTATATGATTCTATGCTTCGATGATTCTATAATTTTAAAATTTATAACTGAAAAATTGGAATTTAAACTATATAAAATTTATATTGAAACTGTTTTTTAAACCGATAAATTAATTTTAATAAGTTGAGCTTTTTTTTTACATAAAAGACTAAATTTTGGATTCCCCTCTGTGTACAGTTCCATTGAGTGTTCTCCGTTGCATCTCTATCTGGCCTATATATAAATATGCACACACGTAGACTATACGCGCAGAGTGGTCCAAAAGTCAGTTAACCGTGATATGCTTTGTGTTACAGATACACTCGCGCAGTTAAATTGAATTTAGGATAACATCTTCTTAAATAATTGACAGAAACATTAAAGTATTAAATATTTGAATAAGACAGAAATTTGTGTTTTGCACAGGTTAACCGACTTTCGGGTCACACTACAAAAACGTGTATAAAACACTTAGCTTTTGCTTTTTTTTTTTTTTTTTTTTTTAAAAAAAAAAAAAAAAAAAAAAAAAAAAAAAAAAAAAAAATTTTTTAGTTTTTGTTTAAACAAAGTTTTTATGAATTTTTTAATTTTTTTAAATTTTAGTTGTAATAAAGAAATTGCAATTGATGTTATTTTTCATTTTCAAACATAGAAACAGATAAATGCGAGTCAATGTATTAACGTTAAAGACCAAACAAAAAAAATAAAAAAATAAAAATAATAAATCAATTTTCCTGTTCTAAAAATATTCCTGTGTTAACCGTTTATAGAAGGCTTAATTTTGTTATATGAAAAATGTCGTATTGTTTGACTAATAACTAAACTTTTCCATTCTTTAAGAGGTTTCTAGTGAGTTTGTGCGCATCACGCATATATATATAGCCTATAGCTAAGTGATAATAATGATCCATTGTTTTATTATTATCTTCAAAAATGCATAAATCCGTTTATAACTGTTAGATTTTTATTTAAAAATATAATAATAAATGTTAATGTTAAGAAGAGTGCGAAATGCGCGTGATGTGATTCGTTGCTTGGCTTCTATTATTCTTCTTATATAACATCGATCGCATCTCGCAACCACCCCTTTCGGATACAAATAAATAAACGCATGAGCGTTCGCGGAAAATTTTTCGGGAGTAGGGAAAGCTTGGAGACAATTACATCAATAAATTTTTTATTTAATTATTTATTTTGGGGGATTTTAAGACAGGATACTTATACCCTCGTCTCATTGTCGAGGGGTAAATATTCATCTCAATCACTTTTACGCTTATATTTTGTATAATATTTTACTCGATCCCATGGGAGGACACGTGCCCCGTTTGCCCCCCTCTGTAGTAGCGTATGAGTAATAGCGCAATATTTAAATAATTTATAATTGTCTTCCATATCCTTATAAGAATATTAAATTATATATAAAAACTTTTATTGTGTGTTATGTAACTTTTAATTTCGTTTAGGTATAAANTTCGTTTGTTCCTACCGATTCCTTTGAAATTTTGACACAACGCTGCATTCGAATACGCACGTGTTTTTATATAATATAAGCCTACGTGTCGAAATTCCCCCCACTGAAGGGAGATGGTTAGGATTAAGGCTTACCGTAAAGAACTCTGCTTCTATTTATACTATTTTAGATGCGGTTTTTTGCGTTTTAATAGGGTACGTCAACAGAATGTGCACTAAGAAGAAATTTTTCGAAAAATCCCCCCCACGGGGAAGTGTTATAAATTTATAATAGATACATTTTGAGCAACAACAACGCGTGGCGGGGTCTGCTAGTCTATTATATTCGCAAATCACACACGAATATTTTTCTAACATGATTTCAAACTTTACAGCTTTTAAGGATTAAAGGCAGTTTACACTATTAGTATAAAACTTGTACAGCACAGTGCATTTTACCACGGTACAGGACTATATTTTCGAATAAGAATACTGTTACTAGTGGAATATTTAGCTGCTCACATTATTGTTATAAGCTGTCCGGCAACATAATATTATTGCCAATGATGAAATGTAAAAGAAAAAGACTAGATCATTGGCAAAAAAAATACTCGACTCATGTTTAAAAGATTTTTTATCATGAGTCGAGTAATTTTTTTATTTAGTCAAAGGCTAAAAGTTTTGTTAGGAATGTAAATCTGCGGTGGTGAATGGAGTTGGGAGGAGGATGAGGCCGCGTTAGATTTCGAAGTAGTTAAAATTGTTCCGCCTCTAACACGGAGATCACAAGAAAGACTTTTTAATCATACCCATCATAGATTCGATGAGGTTCATAATGGAAGTGCCCGAGTATTGGGAACGAAGTTCAACATATTTGGGATATTTGGCCGGTGAAAAATCCACGTGTTTCTCAACTATCCGGATTCGATCCCATATTCCCAGAGCAATAAGCTGACGCTTTAAAGTGGGTTCACACTTCGGCCGACCAGTATGCCTAGTCTCGAATTATGTGATAGCAACAGGAACGAGCTGAAAATATGACGTGGTGCCAACTCATTCAGAGAGACCATTCACCGAACGAGTTTATGACAAACGACACTCCTAACACATTCGTGTTGCTTCTCACATAACTCGAAGCTAGATATCCAGATCGACCAAAGGGATTCATAGTAACCGTCATCCATTGTTACACAAGTATTTTTTTTAACTCCGCATTAAGAGGGTTTTTAAAGTAATCTCATTGTAAGTTTAGTCGGGCCCACTATAGAGTGCTGATTGGTGAGGGAAGGATCCCGACATATTCGAACGGACCATTTCCGATAAATTCCTGGTGTTTTTTCAGACCTTCAAAGCGGTAAGCTGCCACCTTAATCCCTCGGCCATCCGGCATCGCCCGACAAGTCGGTAGATGACGAGAGATTCGAAAAGTTAAATATTTGTCGGTGAGTCGATCCGGTCGCCCAGAGAAAACCAATCGTGCTTTTCGAACAACCAATCAGTTTATGTTGTAAAGAAAGAATAAGTCGTTGTCATTCCGTCTATCGTGAAAAGGTTTTCAACCGTTTAAGCTACAGAACACCCGAGAAATAAATTTGACCTTGTCACTAACCTAAAGAATAAGTTACTCTCGTTGTAATGTACGAGTCTCTTCAACCCGTCACAATCAGAGATAGCTATCGGCCAGTTAGCCTAAAAATTCTTACTGCTCAGTTGCACTATTGAGGCAACGGTAAACAACAGGAAGGAGCGAAAAATGAGTAAGAGAAAGCGTAAGACAAACTGGAGTACTGTATATACTTTAATAATATAAATACTTTATTTTAAAAAATTGATACAGTAGAGCCTCGATTATCCGACTCAATTGGGGACTGGGTTGGTCGGATAATTGAAAAATCGGATAACCGAAAAGTATGACAAAATCCATTATTAGTGTAGTTTATTATTATATACCATGTAATTAGTATATTAGTATATCGCTATTAACCTACTTCGCGTTGAATTTTCATCGATGTTAAGCCTAACAAAAATTTTTTTAAAATAAGAATCGTCGTTATTGTATCCTTAAAAATTAGAAAATTAAGCCTCGTTTAAATACTGGCTCCCTTTCATGGTCGAATGAGTGTTGCCAGCTAAAACACGTAAAAATAATATTAAAGTAGCCAAGACATAGCCAAATATTGTAGCGCCACATCACTAGCGGACATTTGAAATTTTCCGACTAGGAAGGTCGGTTAACCGAGGTGTCGGTTAATCGGGTGTCGGATAATCGAGGCTCTACTTAATTTCACATTATGATTCATTAAGATTCATTTAACTCTGACAATTAAGGCTGAATTTGACCTTTTCGGTTATGCATGCGATCTCCAGCATATGGCGTTAAAAATGTAATGCTTTTTCTATGGAAAAATAAACGAATTCGATTTTCGAAAGTTCTGAACCGTACGTTAATAAAGGAATTAAATAGGATTATAACGCTAGAGGAAGCTACTTGGATTTATCTGCTTCCGTTTTCGATATGTTTTGGAAAACGATTTTCCCATAGAAAAAGTATTACATTTTTAACGTAAGATCGTGGAGATCGTGTGCATAACCAAAGAGGTACCATTAGCCATAATATACAACTGTAGCTTTACAAATCGAAGTGGATTACCAGCATTACCAATTTCGTTACGAAAACCACAAGTTTTCTTTATTTTCGAAGAATTACCTCGAATAATTACTGAAAACAGCACGAATTATATGGTTTTTCAATAATAAAATGTTTTATAATATTATTTTATTTTTGCAGTAGATATTTATAAAGGACTCATTAATTGTTCAGTAATTCTTCGTTACGTTATGTCATTTCTTGTGCACAAAAAAAAAACTAACGTAACCAACTTTATTTACTGAACTCGTCTAATATGTCTTTTATTACCGGCTACATACCTACTACCGGTAGGTATGTAGCCGGCTACATACCTACCGGTGTGTAACCGGCTTTAATTAAAAACACAGTAGCAAGAAAATATGAAGAGAAAGCAAACACTTGGTACTGTACTATACAATTCTCAAATTAATCGTCAATCTTTTTAAAATAATTTTTAATTGTCTTCTGTCGCTTTGTTATCTAACTTCAAAACGCGTTACCATTACCGAGAATCGTGTTGCCAAGTTGATGGATTTTCACTAAACTTAGGAGGATATTGAAGTAACCTTAAAGACGTTACTAAGAGATACAGTATTTTTGATGAAAAATTTCGGGGAAAGATTTTTATACTTAGAGTGTGTTGTGTTATAAGATACTCTACTTCTTTGAGTGCTGTGCTAAGAGTTTCAACAATTATAAACGTACTATATTACATATAGTTCGAAAATATTATGTCGGACCTAAAATATTATAAAATTATTTGTCGAAATGGCCCTTTATTTAGCTACACTCGTACCGGGTCCTCCGGTCTGGAAGACTCGGGATCTAATCCGGGAGATTGAAAAATCTCAAGAATCTTTCGGATGTGGTTAGTCTAGGATAAGTTGAGTTTTGTCCATCACCACCCGGCCGTCTCATGGTTGTTACGGGCCTGGCCGAATCCATAATGGATATGATTAAAAGGATCTCTTAGTTTTTGCTACAGCGAGAGTGACAAAAAAAGAAAGAGAATTTCTTTATGCTTCAATAAAGATAATTTAAATATCATACTTCTTTATGAGAGACTTAATTTAATTGACATTACATCAATTTTATTCATAATCAAGGCACGAGGCTGATCCGTCCAATATTGAGAAATAATTCTTGTTAAGACTTTATCTCTTCTCATTCTTCAATTTCCATCTTACCCAAGTATATACAGTAGAACCATTAATAACAGCAGTCTTCTAACAACGGCCATCATTTAAATTCTCGTTTGTGGCTATAGTTCAGAGGTTTGATTACACTTTTACTTTTGTGTCCCTATTTGTTTCGTATGTTGCTACGAAACAAGTAACGGTCACAAAAGGCTCTTAGTTTTTAAAACGTCCTTTAACATATACAGGTACTGTACAATACCTGTATTTTGAGAAATGACAATAATAAGCTAAGGAAAGAAGAAAAAAGAAAAGAAGAAAAAAGCAAGCGTATATAGAATAGCATACGAAAATCAACAGTTGGAAACAAAAAAAAACAAAAGTTTATATTGGCGTTACAAAAAAGGAACCTAGTTGTTCGATTAGAGGGACATAAATATAGCATTTAAAAAAGGACACTGTAACACAGTACTACAATGACACGAGTAGGTTCTGTAGTGAAATTGAATGAAGTGGATATCCTTAAAAACGTTCCCCACACTAGCAATGAGCAGTGAAAAAACTGAAATTCATGAAAGTAAATTAGCTGATGGTCACATTAACGCCATAGATGTCAAGGGCAACCTTTAGCTTGAAAATTCAGCATAAAAATAAATACACTGTAGAATCTATTAGTTTGTTTTCAGTGACTTTTCACCCTTAAATACAACTCATATAAAGAATTCTCTCTATTATTCGTGTGCGGATTAATCCGTGCATGTTTACGTCTCGATAAGAATTTACGTTGGGAATACAAACATTACTGTTAAAAATAAAAACAAAGTCTACGTTTTTAACTCTTGCTATTTAGAATGGTATATTGAGCGTGAGAACCATTTCCAAAAAAGTCAAGTCATTAAATGGCCTAACAAATATAGTAAGTGCAGTTGATTCTTGAAGAATACAGCTTTACTTATGTGTATATTGTATTTTTTATTTATTAATTAAATAAGTTATAAAATTTTTTGAAAATATTTTGAATAATTTCTTTATCAATAAATCATTAATATCGCAATAGCTTATTAATTAATTAACGTATTTTATTCATGATATATAAACTATTATGTTAAATTTAATATGAAATTAAAATTTAAACAAAAGAAAAATTCATTAAATTTTATTAAACGTGTTTATTATCAGTGTTTTCGCATTTATCCGTGCCTCCATTACCGGTGATTAGCCCGGATAATAGGAAATATACTGCATTTGTTAATTTTCGTTAATTGTTACTATCGATATTTATTTCTTATTTTGTTCTTTATTACTGTTTAATTATTTTGTTTTATTTACTCTGCTTCTCCATTTACAGAGATTACGTTTCTCGTAATTTTGTGTTTTAAATTTTATATTTCTAAAATTCATTTATATTTTTAACACCAGATGGAAGCACTTACTTCGGACGAACGTAAATTTTCTATGAAGTAAACTCAATACGCGATTGGTTAATTCAAAAAACGTCATAATATACCACCATTTTAAATTTATATTAATAAATACCGTAACAAAATACTTCAAAGTTGCTTGTTTGGTGATTCGATGATTATCACACAATAAGCAGTTCATCAACTGATCAAAAATTTACTTTAAAATTTATAAAATTTTATTAAGTTAATATATTTGCGTTTTAATCAAGCAATTTGTACACAATCATAAAAATTATCTATAGAGACTGTACTTACATAGTATTTAATAATATACAGAAATATACTGTATGACTTGCAGGGTTAAATTAATGCTGTGAGAGTTGATTTAATATAAATAAAAAATTAATTTTGTTTTTATATAGAAAAAACATTGTATTACACAGATGAATATAAGTTTGTATCGTCTAATTTGGGCCTCCTAATATCGCTTATAGCTACGCTACTAGATGGGCTCTAATCAGGCGGAAATTCGCTAGTCCTATCTGATATAGAAAGGCCTCGAAAATTATTCGCTTATATAATAAGCACGATACTAAAGGGGCATAAATTAAAGTGTTTTTTGAAAAAATGGTAATAAAATCTCTTCTTATTTACTTTATTATTTGTAGCTTCTTGGAGAATAATGAGTTCCGCATTTGTAAATGGACTAGGCCCTATTTCTCTTCCTCCACCTATGCCTCCACTTATAAGTATATAGGCCTATATTAAGTACTTTTGGCAATCTTTGCAAATCTAAAACATGAATTTATTATTATCCTCTCTAAAAGTAAATTAGTTTACGTCAATTTGACGTCATATGTATATTTTTCTCATTATAAATGTGTAGGAATAACGTCAAATTGATGTAAAAGTACTGTACACACTATACTGACAAAAACGAATGCCTTTTAAATATTATTCGTTAATTTATCGTAATGTATTTTATAAATAAATAATTTTATTGTTTATGTTCTTTTTTATAAAATTTGTTCAATTTTAATAATAAAAATACATGTTTTAAGTATTTGATAAGATAAAATTTTCACGTTAATTTATTAAGCATTAATTCAAGTTTCTCCATACTACATGCAAAATTATTGTCTGTCAGTCACGCTTTATAACTCAAAAGTACTGTACAGTACATTACTTTCAATATAAAGTGTAGATGATAATTTTTATTTATTATATATGAAGATATCTATACGAAAATAATTTATAAACATACGTAAACAAATTTATAAAAACATATATATATATACATGTTTTTATGAAAATGTGATTATATGTATTATTAATTATCCTTAACAAACGTAATAACATTTAAAATAAACGTTCATTATACTAATGTTTGTTAATAATTTGATTTTCTTTGTTCATACATCCGAACCGACTCAAAAAAAACAGAAAATAAAAAAAAATGTTTTTTTCATTTGTTCTCTAACCACTGCAACACTAATTACAATAATTATGGTAGACGAATGAAGAAGAAATTTCGTTTTTTTAATATCTTTTTTAATTTTTTTCAAATAAATTTCGTCACGAAATTTAGTTTACGTCAAGTCTTTGTCCTTTTGAAAAAGTATAGTAACCACTTATAAAGCCATTCTTTTATTACTTTTGTTAATGACGAAAAAAAATGGCGAAAATATCTCAAATAATTAATTAAAACAAAAATATTATTTTATAATAATCAGGCCTAGATATAAGAAGGCCTCGCTGGTCCCTTCTATCTGGCCTTTTCCAAGGATCTTGTAAAGAAAGACCCCAAAAATTTAATCAAAAGAAATGAATTTATTTTAAATTTGTAAAAATTAAATTTTAAGTAGTGAAAAGTTTGTTTTAATTTATTTTACTGATTTTATTTATACAATTTTATAGTTTTTGAACAAGGAATTTGAAAGAGACTCGGACCTCATCTCAACACTGAGTTTCTTGATTATAGTATTTGTAAAATTATATGATTCTATGCTTCGATGATTCTATAATTTTAAAATTTATAACTGAAAAATTGGAATTTAAACTATATAAAATTTATATTGAAACTGTTTTTTAAACCGATAAATTAATTTTAATAAGTTGAGCTTTTTTTTTACATAAAAGACTAAATTTTGGATTCCCCTCTGTGTACAGTTCCATTGAGTGTTCTCCGTTGCATCTCTATCTGGCCTATATATAAATATGCACACACGTAGACTATACGCGCAGAGTGGTCCAAAAGTCAGTTAACCGTGATATGCTTTGTGTTACAGATACACTCGCGCAGTTAAATTGAATTTAGGATAACATCTTCTTAAATAATTGACAGAAACATTAAAGTATTAAATATTTGAATAAGACAGAAATTTGTGTTTTGCACAGGTTAACCGACTTTCGGGTCACACTACAAAAACGTGTATAAAACACTTAGCTTTTGCTTCCTAATTTTATAAAAGTTTAAACAAAGTTTTTATGAATTTTTTAATTTTTTTAAATTTTAGTTGTAATAAAGAAATTGCAATTGATGTTATTTTTCATTTTCAAACATAGAAACAGATAAATGCGAGTCAATGTATTAACGTTAAAGACCAAACAAAAAAAATAAAAAAATAAAAATAATAAATCAATTTTCCTGTTCTAAAAATATTCCTGTGTTAACCGTTTATAGAAGGCTTAATTTTGTTATATGAAAAATGTCGTATTGTTTGACTAATAACTAAACTTTTCCATTCTTTAAGAGGTTTCTAGTGAGTTTGTGCGCATCACGCATATATATATAGCCTATAGCTAAGTGATAATAATGATCCATTGTTTTATTATTATCTTCAAAAATGCATAAATCCGTTTATAACTGTTAGATTTTTATTTAAAAATATAATAATAAATGTTAATGTTAAGAAGAGTGCGAAATGCGCGTGATGTGATTCGTTGCTTGGCTTCTATTATTCTTCTTATATAACATCGATCGCATCTCGCAACCACCCCTTTCGGATACAAATAAATAAACGCATGAGCGTTCGCGGAAAATTTTTCGGGAGTAGGGAAAGCTTGGAGACAATTACATCAATAAATTTTTTATTTAATTATTTATTTTGGGGGATTTTAAGACAGGATACTTATACCCTCGTCTCATTGTCGAGGGGTAAATATTCATCTCAATCACTTTTACGCTTATATTTTGTATAATATTTTACTCGATCCCATGGGAGGACACGTGCCCCGTTTGCCCCCCTCTGTAGTAGCGTATGAGTAATAGCGCAATATTTAAATAATTTATAATTGTCTTCCATATCCTTATAAGAATATTAAATTATATATAAAAACTTTTATTGTGTGTTATGTAACTTTTAATTTCGTTTAGGTATAAATTTACAAATTTTCTAGACGTATTATTAATTGTTTTTTTTTAATTTAATAAAATACAGTAATTTAGAATTAAAAATACAATTTAAGGAAGTTAATCTATGAATATACAGTGTTACTTTCAGTTTAAGATAAACTTTTTCCCTTAATTTAAACTCATTTTAAATTAATAAAATTTAATAAAATATTAAATAATTAAAATAATAAATTCATAAATTCGAGGATTATTTTTAATTCGAATTTAATTTTTCTTTAAAAAAAATTCCTTTTTTGGAAGTGGGGAGGTGCATCTTAAATTGGAAGTAAAATATGTATAAAATATAATTAAAATAAAAATCATAATCGATTTTTATAAAGTCAATTAACATTTAAAATTAAATTCTTAAATATCTAATATAAAATTTTCCTTGAAGCATTTCCTCTTTATACTTGAGTTTCAAGTTTTGAAAGGTATAATTAATTTGATTGTTTAGCATGTCGAATTTTTTTCTTTTTTTCTTAATTCTTTTTAACATTTCAAGTTATAAAATTTTCCTCTTTATTATATTGAATTGTTTAGTGTTCTTTTGAGTTAAATTATTATTTATTTATTTATTATTTTTTTTATTTTTTTAAATTCATTGAAAAGCTTCCTTGAATTCTAACTTTACATTAAATGTAACCCTCTAAACAACAAGTTGAACTTGAGTAATAAGTGGCTGTCTCTTGTTGTAATTAATGTAATTAAAGACTCTAGAATCATTTCTACATTCAACAAAAGGATATTCGGGAATTAAAATAAGGTTATTTTATATATTTATCATTAATATATATAGCAAAATGTCGCCTAGAGGCTTCTTACTCTTACAGGATTTCTATCCTCGTATCTTGTTAATAACCCATTTTATGTTACTGTTTAGATAATACTGATACATGTATCTTTATCATGCAGCTAAAATTAATATTTATAATTCATATAGTAACTATATTTATATATATATATATTATAATGAAGACATCAGTAATGTCTAGATAGAGGAAATATGGCTTAATTTTTGTAAACACATAATTCTTTGTGAGGGAAAAATGATCAATCAGATTGTCGTATTATTGCATTTCAGTCAATTTTTGATTTATCTCTATATCTAGCGATTTAATCGCTTCATTATAATCCAAATTATACAATAGAACAGATGATGACATACCTTATATTTAAATGGGTATAGATCTATCTACAGGGTACTTTCCATCATTGTACTGACATAAGATATCGTGCAATTAACCATAGTTCAGCTCCCCTTAGGCTAATTTTGGTACAGGCGACATCTGTTTTTCTGAAACAAGACATCTTCAAATAACACATAATGAAGGTTTATCGATAAAGAATATACCAGATCACTTTTACATTAGCCTAATTTCTTTTTGCGATTCGGTAGGACCGCTTGTTCCGCATCACTTGGCTTACCTGAAGCATTATGTGTACGACAAATCGGCTTAATGTCTTATGATATTGGAGCAAGGTGCATTTTTTAGCCTTAACTTACCTTACGATGTAGCCTACATGTCTGCTATTTTATTCTACCATCTTTAACTTCAGATACAATTTATATAATTAAACTTTATATTTATATTCTTAAATTCTAATTTATTCAATCCTTAAGTTTCCATTATGGCATATCACACTTGATTACGACCAAATTTTAACGCTTTTAACCTTACGTTAACACAAAGTTAGTGCTCTTAAGCTTCAAGTATAATGTATAGACATACTTGATTCTATACACGAATTTACGTATTATTGTATTTTCGAGTGTCTACTATAACACTATGCAAGTTCAAGTACTACACTCCAAACGCATATAGAGCACCGCTTCTCACTCGACACTCTTCTAGCTTCGAATACATGCAACTACTCTTTTATTTAACATCATCCATCTAAATTTAAACCCAAAATATTTTTATATATACACACAAATAAAAAAATAAAAATAAAATCTTTTCTACAATTCACAAATCTGGGATGAGATTGGAGTAATTTTCTCCACTCCATCACTTCGTCATCAACTATTGGAAAAATAGGAAAACACAACATACACACTGATTATTTTGATTATTTTTAAATTAAAAAGAAAATAAACGACTTATATTTACAGAAAATAATACATTTAATAACGCTAAGGTCTGTTTATTGCATTAATATATCCAAAAAATGATGACAAATGTGTTACAGGTGATCAAACTTTTAAAGGAAGTAACTCCTATTTCCGCGAACTTATAATAAACAAACTTATTAAACCCGAAGCAATTTAATTAATATCATTAAAAAATAATTCCCAAATAAAAAAAATTGAACGGAATTAACCTGAGGGAGTTTGTGAAGGAGGAGTTAGAAATTTCCATCTCTTATTCCTTCCATACTTCAGGGATGAGGAGTAAGATACGTTAAATTCAACATTTTTATTTATTTATTTATGTTTTAAATTGTTGAAACTAAACAATTGTCGTGTTTTTTCTTAAAAAAATGAAGACGTCATGTGGCATCATGCATATAATGGACAGACTCGGTAATCTCTATCAAATTGTAACCTGTCACCTTGAAATGATGGATCGCCCACTAAGAGTGTTCTTTTAGTGCTCGTTGTCTGTCGTCGCAGCGACCTATAACGACTTTAATTATAATTTCTGAAGATAATTGGATGGAATTTTCTATGGCTGTTTCTACAAACATAAGCAATGACTTATCAATGACCTTTCTCTATTGATAGAACATTAGTTTTATCTAATTTTAAATTACTCGAAAAAAACTATATATATAAGTATATAGATGAAAGAAAGAAGTAAAAATTTTGTTGACGAGTTTTGTCCTCCCTTCTTTCGTTAAAGTTTAATTAATTAATACGTAAAACGTGCTTAAAAACGCGCTCTCTTAACTTTTACGCGAATTATCTCATTTTATTAATTTATTTTAGCGAAAATTTTATTTATTATAATAAAAATCTATACGGCTTTATAAACTTTTATTTATTTCTTAAAATGTTTAATAAATTTTAAAAACTTTTCCAAAATTTTGGCTTCGAAATTATCACACCGTAGATGTTTATTTCATGTTGCTCTATATACTTCTGCTGAGCGCTTAAGTGCGCTTTTTTTTGTCTTTTATGTACGAACTTCCCTCATTTTATCCACTTATGCGCCTTCCCCCTACATTATTCTAATAATTTTATGTCATTAGCGAAATTAATTTAAAGATTGATAATATAAATAAATGACTCTTGAATAAATATTGACTTCCTTTGTGAATAATGATTTCTTATTATTAATGGACTACTCTTTGTTCTTTTGTATGGTGAATATACTCATTAGCACCCATTTTGTTAGAACTATAGGGCATAGACCTATATTGATGATTTAAAAAACTTGATTTGTTGAGTGTCTCTGTTTTTTTTTTTTATCGGCGGTTTTAACCCCTAAAGGTCGGGAACTACTGGTCCATTCGAAATTATAGACCTTGCTGAGGGGTTGATAGCGGGTCCCTTCACTTACCCCAAACCACAACTCGGCCACATGTCTGTAATGTTTCGATCGAATCTGGCTCTATCTGATGTTATTTTTAACGCCACGTCACGCAGAAATTGTAGAAAAAAAAAGCAGAAATTTTAAATTTTTATAGAGAAAAAAATGTTCTAGAATTAATTACTGTATCGACAGTCGTTATTGGTTTACCAAATCGTTTACATCACAAATCGACAAATTAGATGCAAAGATTTTTTTTAAAAAATCTTCAATTTCAATTTTTTATAGAAGAAAAACAATTCTAGAATTAATTACTGTTTTACGTGTATCATTGATTATTATTGGTTTATCAAAGCGTTTGCATCACACATCGACTAATTATATGCAGATATCGTAAAAAAATCAACAATTTAATATTTTTATAGATNCTCCACTTATAAGTATATAGGCCTATATTAAGTACTTTTGGCAATCTTTACAAATCTAAAACATGAATTTCATTTCTTGTGCACAAAAAAAAAACTAACGTAACCAACTTTATTTACTGAACTCGTCTAATATGTCTTTTATTACCGGCTACATACCTACTACCGGTAGGTATGTAGCCGGCTACATACCTACCGGTGTGTAACCGGCTTTAATTAAAAACACAGTAGCAAGAAAATATGAAGAGAAAGCAAACACTTGGTACTGTACTATACAATTCTCAAATTAATCGTCAATCTTTTTAAAATAATTTTTAATTGTCTTCTGTCGCTTTGTTATCTAACTTCAAAACGCGTTACCATTACCGAGAATCGTGTTGCCAAGTTGATGGATTTTCACTAAACTTAGGAGGATATTGAAGTAACCTTAAAGACGTTACTAAGAGATACAGTATTTTTGATGAAAAATTTCGGGGAAAGATTTTTATACTTAGAGTGTGTTGTGTTATAAGATACTCTACTTCTTTGAGTGCTGTGCTAAGAGTTTCAACAATTATAAACGTACTATATTACATATAGTTCGAAAATATTATGTCGGACCTAAAATATTATAAAATTATTTGTCGAAATGGCCCTTTATTTAGCTACACTCGTACCGGGTCCTCCGGTCTGGAAGACTCGGGATCTAATCCGGGAGATTGAAAAATCTCAAGAATCTTTCGGATGTGGTTAGTCTAGGATAAGTTGAGTTTTGTCCATCACCACCCGGCCGTCTCATGGTTGTTACGGGCCTGGCCGAATCCATAATGGATATGATTAAAAGGATCTCTTAGTTTTTGCTACAGCGAGAGTGACAAAAAAAGAAAGAGAATTTCTTTATGCTTCAATAAAGATAATTTAAATATCATACTTCTTTATGAGAGACTTAATTTAATTGACATTACATCAATTTTATTCATAATCAAGGCACGAGGCTGATCCGTCCAATATTGAGAAATAATTCTTGTTAAGACTTTATCTCTTCTCATTCTTCAATTTCCATCTTACCCAAGTATATACAGTAGAACCATTAATAACAGCAGTCTTCTAACAACGGCCATCATTTAAATTCTCGTTTGTGGCTATAGTTCAGAGGTTTGATTACACTTTTACTTTTGTGTCCCTATTTGTTTCGTATGTTGCTACGAAACAAGTAACGGTCACAAAAGGCTCTTAGTTTTTAAAACGTCCTTTAACATATACAGGTACTGTACAATACCTGTATTTTGAGAAATGACAATAATAAGCTAAGGAAAGAAGAAAAAAGAAAAGAAGAAAAAAGCAAGCGTATATAGAATAGCATACGAAAATCAACAGTTGGAAACAAAAAAAAACAAAAGTTTATATTGGCGTTACAAAAAAGGAACCTAGTTGTTCGATTAGAGGGACATAAATATAGCATTTAAAAAAGGACACTGTAACACAGTACTACAATGACACGAGTAGGTTCTGTAGTGAAATTGAATGAAGTGGATATCCTTAAAAACGTTCCCCACACTAGCAATGAGCAGTGAAAAAACTGAAATTCATGAAAGTAAATTAGCTGATGGTCACATTAACGCCATAGATGTCAAGGGCAACCTTTAGCTTGAAAATTCAGCATAAAAATAAATACACTGTAGAATCTATTAGTTTGTTTTCAGTGACTTTTCACCCTTAAATACAACTCATATAAAGAATTCTCTCTATTATTCGTGTGCGGATTAATCCGTGCATGTTTACGTCTCGATAAGAATTTACGTTGGGAATACAAACATTACTGTTAAAAATAAAAACAAAGTCTACGTTTTTAACTCTTGCTATTTAGAATGGTATATTGAGCGTGAGAACCATTTCCAAAAAAGTCAAGTCATTAAATGGCCTAACAAATATAGTAAGTGCAGTTGATTCTTGAAGAATACAGCTTTACTTATGTGTATATTGTATTTTTTATTTATTAATTAAATAAGTTATAAAATTTTTTGAAAATATTTTGAATAATTTCTTTATCAATAAATCATTAATATCGCAATAGCTTATTAATTAATTAACGTATTTTATTCATGATATATAAACTATTATGTTAAATTTAATATGAAATTAAAATTTAAACAAAAGAAAAATTCATTAAATTTTATTAAACGTGTTTATTATCAGTGTTTTCGCATTTATCCGTGCCTCCATTACCGGTGATTAGCCCGGATAATAGGAAATATACTGCATTTGTTAATTTTCGTTAATTGTTACTATCGATATTTATTTCTTATTTTGTTTTTTATTACTGTTTAATTATTTTGTTTTATTTACTCTGCTTCTCCATTTACAGAGATTACGTTTCTCGTAATTTTGTGTTTTAAATTTTATATTTCTAAAATTCATTTATATTTTTAACACCAGATGGAAGCACTTACTTCGGACGAACGTAAATTTTCTATGAAGTAAACTCAATACGCGATTGGTTAATTCAAAAAACGTCATAATATACCACCATTTTAAATTTATATTAATAAATACCGTAACAAAATACTTCAAAGTTGCTTGTTTGGTGATTCGATGATTATCACACAATAAGCAGTTCATCAACTGATCAAAAATTTACTTTAAAATTTATAAAATTTTATTAAGTTAATATATTTGCGTTTTAATCAAGCAATTTGTACACAATCATAAAAATTATCTATAGAGACTGTACTTACATAGTATTTAATAATATACAGAAATATACTGTATGACTTGCAGGGTTAAATTAATGCTGTGAGAGTTGATTTAATATAAATAAAAAATTAATTTTGTTTTTATATAGAAAAAACATTGTATTACACAGATGAATATAAGTTTGTATCGTCTAATTTGGGCCTCCTAATATCGCTTATAGCTACGCTACTAGATGGGCTCTAATCAGGCGGAAATTCGCTAGTCCTATCTGATATAGAAAGGCCTCGAAAATTATTCGCTTATATAATAAGCACGATACTAAAGGGGCATAAATTAAAGTGTTTTTTGAAAAAATGGTAATAAAATCTCTTCTTATTTACTTTATTATTTGTAGCTTCTTGGAGAATAATGAGTTCCGCATTTGTAAATGGACTAGGCCCTATTTCTCTTCCTCCACCTATGCCTCCACTTATAAGTATATAGGCCTATATNATTATTCTTCTTATATAACATCGATCGCATCTCGCAACCAATGGACTAGGCCCTATTTCTCTTCCTCCACCTATGCCTCCACTTATAAGTATATAGGCCTATATTAAGTACTTTTGGCAATCTTTGCAAATCTAAAACATGAATTTATTATTATCCTCTCTAAAAGTAAATTAGTTTACGTCAATTTGACGTCATATGTATATTTTTCTCATTATAAATGTGTAGGAATAACGTCAAATTGATGTAAAAGTACTGTACACACTATACTGACAAAAACGAATGCCTTTTAAATATTATTCGTTAATTTATCGTAATGTATTTTATAAATAAATAATTTTATTGTTTATGTTCTTTTTTATAAAATTTGTTCAATTTTAATAATAAAAATACATGTTTTAAGTATTTGATAAGATAAAATTTTCACGTTAATTTATTAAGCATTAATTCAAGTTTCTCCATACTACATGCAAAATTATTGTCTGTCAGTCACGCTTTATAACTCAAAAGTACTGTACAGTACATTACTTTCAATATAAAGTGTAGATGATAATTTTTATTTATTATATATGAAGATATCTATACGAAAATAATTTATAAACATACGTAAACAAATTTATAAAAACATATATATATATACATGTTTTTATGAAAATGTGATTATATGTATTATTAATTATCCTTAACAAACGTAATAACATTTAAAATAAACGTTCATTATACTAATGTTTGTTAATAATTTGATTTTCTTTGTTCATACATCCGAACCGACTCAAAAAAAACAGAAAATAAAAAAAAATGTTTTTTTCATTTGTTCTCTAACCACTGCAACACTAATTACAATAATTATGGTAGACGAATGAAGAAGAAATTTCGTTTTTTTAATATCTTTTTTAATTTTTTTCAAATAAATTTCGTCACGAAATTTAGTTTACGTCAAGTCTTTGTCCTTTTGAAAAAGTATAGTAACCACTTATAAAGCCATTCTTTTATTACTTTTGTTAATGACGAAAAAAAATGGCGAAAATATCTCAAATAATTAATTAAAACAAAAATATTATTTTATAATAATCAGGCCTAGATATAAGAAGGCCTCGCTGGTCCCTTCTATCTGGCCTTTTCCAAGGATCTTGTAAAGAAAGACCCCAAAAATTTAATCAAAAGAAATGAATTTATTTTAAATTTGTAAAAATTAAATTTTAAGTAGTGAAAAGTTTGTTTTAATTTATTTTACTGATTTTATTTATACAATTTTATAGTTTTTGAACAAGGAATTTGAAAGAGACTCGGACCTCATCTCAACACTGAGTTTCTTGATTATAGTATTTGTAAAATTATATGATTCTATGCTTCGATGATTCTATAATTTTAAAATTTATAACTGAAAAATTGGAATTTAAACTATATAAAATTTATATTGAAACTGTTTTTTAAACCGATAAATTAATTTTAATAAGTTGAGCTTTTTTTTTTACATAAAAGACTAAATTTTGGATTCCCCTCTGTGTACAGTTCCATTGAGTGTTCTCCGTTGCATCTCTATCTGGCCTATATATAAATATGCACACACGTAGACTATACGCGCAGAGTGGTCCAAAAGTCAGTTAACCGTGATATGCTTTGTGTTACAGATACACTCGCGCAGTTAAATTGAATTTAGGATAACATCTTCTTAAATAATTGACAGAAACATTAAAGTATTAAATATTTGAATAAGACAGAAATTTGTGTTTTGCACAGGTTAACCGACTTTCGGGTCACACTACAAAAACGTGTATAAAACACTTAGCTTTTGCTTCCTAATTTTATAAAAGTTTAAACAAAGTTTTTATGAATTTTTTAATTTTTTTAAATTTTAGTTGTAATAAAGAAATTGCAATTGATGTTATTTTTCATTTTCAAACATAGAAACAGATAAATGCGAGTCAATGTATTAACGTTAAAGACCAAACAAAAAAAATAAAAAAATAAAAATAATAAATCAATTTTCCTGTTCTAAAAATATTCCTGTGTTAACCGTTTATAGAAGGCTTAATTTTGTTATATGAAAAATGTCGTATTGTTTGACTAATAACTAAACTTTTCCATTCTTTAAGAGGTTTCTAGTGAGTTTGTGCGCATCACGCATATATATATAGCCTATAGCTAAGTGATAATAATGATCCATTGTTTTATTATTATCTTCAAAAATGCATAAATCCGTTTATAACTGTTAGATTTTTATTTAAAAATATAATAATAAATGTTAATGTTAAGAAGAGTGCGAAATGCGCGTGATGTGATTCGTTGCTTGGCTTCTATTATTCTTCTTATATAACATCGATCGCATCTCGCAACCACCCCTTTCGGATACAAATAAATAAACGCATGAGCGTTCGCGGAAAATTTTTCGGGAGTAGGGAAAGCTTGGAGACAATTACATCAATAAATTTTTTATTTAATTATTTATTTTGGGGGATTTTAAGACAGGATACTTATACCCTCGTCTCATTGTCGAGGGGTAAATATTCATCTCAATCACTTTTACGCTTATATTTTGTATAATATTTTACTCGATCCCATGGGAGGACACGTGCCCCGTTTGCCCCCCTCTGTAGTAGCGTATGAGTAATAGCGCAATATTTAAATAATTTATAATTGTCTTCCATATCCTTATAAGAATATTAAATTATATATAAAAACTTTTATTGTGTGTTATGTAACTTTTAATTTCGTTTAGGTATAAATTTACAAATTTTCTAGACGTATTATTAATTGTTTTTTTTTAATTTAATAAAATACAGTAATTTAGAATTAAAAATACAATTTAAGGAAGTTAATCTATGAATATACAGTGTTACTTTCAGTTTAAGATAAACTTTTTCCCTTAATTTAAACTCATTTTAAATTAATAAAATTTAATAAAATATTAAATAATTAAAATAATAAATTCATAAATTCGAGGATTATTTTTAATTCGAATTTAATTTTTCTTTAAAAAAAATTCCTTTTTTGGAAGTGGGGAGGTGCATCTTAAATTGGAAGTAAAATATGTATAAAATATAATTAAAATAAAAATCATAATCGATTTTTATAAAGTCAATTAACATTTAAAATTAAATTCTTAAATATCTAATATAAAATTTTCCTTGAAGCATTTCCTCTTTATACTTGAGTTTCAAGTTTTGAAAGGTATAATTAATTTGATTGTTTAGCATGTCGAATTTTTTTCTTTTTTTCTTAATTCTTTTTAACATTTCAAGTTATAAAATTTTCCTCTTTATTATATTGAATTGTTTAGTGTTCTTTTGAGTTAAATTATTATTTATTTATTTATTATTTTTTTTATTTTTTTAAATTCATTGAAAAGCTTCCTTGAATTCTAACTTTACATTAAATGTAACCCTCTAAACAACAAGTTGAACTTGAGTAATAAGTGGCTGTCTCTTGTTGTAATTAATGTAATTAAAGACTCTAGAATCATTTCTACATTCAACAAAAGGATATTCGGGAATTAAAATAAGGTTATTTTATATATTTATCATTAATATATATAGCAAAATGTCGCCTAGAGGCTTCTTACTCTTACAGGATTTCTATCCTCGTATCTTGTTAATAACCCATTTTATGTTACTGTTTAGATAATACTGATACATGTATCTTTATCATGCAGCTAAAATTAATATTTATAATTCATATAGTAACTATATTTATATATATATATATTATAATGAAGACATCAGTAATGTCTAGATAGAGGAAATATGGCTTAATTTTTGTAAACACATAATTCTTTGTGAGGGAAAAATGATCAATCAGATTGTCGTATTATTGCATTTCAGTCAATTTTTGATTTATCTCTATATCTAGCGATTTAATCGCTTCATTATAATCCAAATTATACAATAGAACAGATGATGACATACCTTATATTTAAATGGGTATAGATCTATCTACAGGGTACTTTCCATCATTGTACTGACATAAGATATCGTGCAATTAACCATAGTTCAGCTCCCCTTAGGCTAATTTTGGTACAGGCGACATCTGTTTTTCTGAAACAAGACATCTTCAAATAACACATAATGAAGGTTTATCGATAAAGAATATACCAGATCACTTTTACATTAGCCTAATTTCTTTTTGCGATTTGGTAGGACCGCTTGTTCCGCATCACTTGGCTTACCTGAAGCATTATGTGTACGACAAATCGGCTTAATGTCTTATGATATTGGAGCAAGGTGCATTTTTTAGCCTTAACTTACCTTACGATGTAGCCTACATGTCTGCTATTTTATTCTACCATCTTTAACTTCAGATACAATTTATATAATTAAACTTTATATTTATATTCTTAAATTCTAATTTATTCAATCCTTAAGTTTCCATTATGGCATATCACACTTGATTACGACCAAATTTTAACGCTTTTAACCTTACGTTAACACAAAGTTAGTGCTCTTAAGCTTCAAGTATAATGTATAGACATACTTGATTCTATACACGAATTTACGTATTATTGTATTTTCGAGTGTCTACTATAACACTATGCAAGTTCAAGTACTACACTCCAAACGCATATAGAGCACCGCTTCTCACTCGACACTCTTCTAGCTTCGAATACATGCAACTACTCTTTTATTTAACATCATCCATCTAAATTTAAACCCAAAATATTTTTATATATACACACAAATAAAAAAATAAAAATAAAATCTTTTCTACAATTCACAAATCTGGGATGAGAGTGGAGTAATTTTCTCCACTCCATCACTTCGTCATCAACTATTGGAAAAATAGGAAAACACAACATACACACTGATTATTTTGATTATTTTTAAATTAAAAAGAAAATAAACGACTTATATTTACAGAAAATAATACATTTAATAACGCTAAGGTCTGTTTATTGCATTAATATATCCAAAAAATGATGACAAATGTGTTACAGGTGATCAAACTTTTAAAGGAAGTAACTCCTATTTCCGCGAACTTATAATAAACAAACTTATTAAACCCGAAGCAATTTAATTAATATCATTAAAAAATAATTCCCAAATAAAAAAAATTGAACGGAATTAACCTGAGGGAGTTTGTGAAGGAGGAGTTAGAAATTTCCATCTCTTATTCCTTCCATACTTCAGGGATGAGGAGTAAGATACGTTAAATTCAACATTTTTATTTATTTATTTATGTTTTAAATTGTTGAAACTAAACAATTGTCGTGTTTTTTCTTAAAAAAATGAAGACGTCATGTGGCATCATGCATATAATGGACAGACTCGGTAATCTCTATCAAATTGTAACCTGTCACCTTGAAATGATGGATCGCCCACTAAGAGTGTTCTTTTAGTGCTCGTTGTCTGTCGTCGCAGCGACCTATAACGACTTTAATTATAATTTCTGAAGATAATTGGATGGAATTTTCTATGGCTGTTTCTACAAACATAAGCAATGACTTATCAATGACCTTTCTCTATTGATAGAACATTAGTTTTATCTAATTTTAAATTACTCGAAAAAAACTATATATATAAGTATATAGATGAAAGAAAGAAGTAAAAATTTTGTTGACGAGTTTTGTCCTCCCTTCTTTCGTTAAAGTTTAATTAATTAATACGTAAAACGTGCTTAAAAACGCGCTCTCTTAACTTTTACGCGAATTATCTCATTTTATTAATTTATTTTAGCGAAAATTTTATTTATTATAATAAAAATCTATACGGCTTTATAAACTTTTATTTATTTCTTAAAATGTTTAATAAATTTTAAAAACTTTTCCAAAATTTTGGCTTCGAAATTATCACACCGTAGATGTTTATTTCATGTTGCTCTATATACTTCTGCTGAGCGCTTAAGTGCGCTTTTTTTTGTCTTTTATGTACGAACTTCCCTCATTTTATCCACTTATGCGCCTTCCCCCTACATTATTCTAATAATTTTATGTCATTAGCGAAATTAATTTAAAGATTGATAATATAAATAAATGACTCTTGAATAAATATTGACTTCCTTTGTGAATAATGATTTCTTATTATTAATGGACTACTCTTTGTTCTTTTGTATGGTGAATATACTCATTAGCACCCATTTTGTTAGAACTATAGGGCATAGACCTATATTGATGATTTAAAAAACTTGATTTGTTGAGTGTCTCTGTTTTTTTTTTTATCGGCGGTTTTAACCCCTAAAGGTCGGGAACTACTGGTCCATTCGAAATTATAGACCTTGCTGAGGGGTTGATAGCGGGTTCCTTCACTTACCCCAAACCACAACTCGGCCACATGTCTGTAATGTTTCGATCGAATCTGGCTCTATCTGATGTTATTTTTAACGCCACGTCACGCAGAAATTGTAGAAAAAAAAAGCAGAAATTTTAAATTTTTATAGAGAAAAAAATGTTCTAGAATTAATTACTGTATCGACAGTCGTTATTGGTTTACCAAATCGTTTACATCACAAATCGACAAATTAGATGCAAAGATTTTTTTTAAAAAATCTTCAATTTCAATTTTTTATAGAAGAAAAACAATTCTAGAATTAATTACTGTTTTACGTGTATCATTGATTATTATTGGTTTATCAAAGCGTTTGCATCACACATCGACTAATTATATGCAGATATCGTAAAAAAATCAACAATTTAATATTTTTATAGATTAAAAAAATGTTCTAGAATTAATTAGTATATTTCTTTGTTATTTGTCTATCGAAGCACTTACCACACAAATCAACCAGTTATAAGCAGAAATTATTTCTAAAAAAATCAACAATTTCAAATTTTTCTAGAGAAATAATAATCTGGAATTAATTCTATTTACATTTCCGTGTATCGATGAATCTTATTGGTTCATTGAATCGTTTACGTCACAAATCAACCAATTAGATTGTCGAACTATTAATTTAAACGGATTCTTACAAATTTTGATAATTTTATTGAAAAAAATAGGGAGAAAAATATATATATCGCGTTTTATTTGCTTGAATGATCGATGTAGAAAATTGAGCTTATAACGTGGAAAGTTAAGCAATTTTTCGGGATATATAGTTTATTTTTCATTCTTGAATGATTTTCCAACTAAACGTTAAAATTGTGTGGATAAATGGGTGAAATTCTAAAAATATATACAACTTATATAAAAATAATTTATCTTATTATCTTATATTTTGTTATTCTAATTAGAAATAAATTCATTTGTGCGTAACAAACGTGTAATTTTTAAGGATAAGTACGCCAAATTGGAGTAATTATAACAAAATAGAACTCTTCGAAAGTCATTGATAATAATGGAAATGACATTTCTATACACGAATTATTAAATCCGAGGCCCGTACAACATAAATTTTCAGGTCTTGTTAGCCTAAAAAGCAGAAATTAGCAATTAAATCATAAGTAAAGCTTATCATGTATAAAGAAGATGCTGCTTCATCATCATATTAGTGTCAAAGGTTTTTATCTAGAACTATACAAAAATAAACATTTCTGTCATACATACACCTGTAAAAATGAACTTTTAATGCACTTCAAATGGATGTATAACACGCATTTAAACATTTCTCGTATTGTTTTCGATGTTATTCACACTCACATCTTCGTATTGATTAAAGATAAGGCTCATCCATCACGAAGATGCTTCGAATTTTGTAACAACGTCAACACATTTATCTATTATTCTTTCAAACGACGATGCTGTTTGACTTTTTCGAGCGTTAATTAGAAGATTTTTCGTGACTCTAAGCATTGTTACGAACGTAACTCGTCAGTTGGAAGGTTTCAAGATAAGGTTAATTCGAAGCGTGTGAGACGTTAGAACACGATTAAAAGTCAACTATTCGCCTCGAAAAAAAAATATAATAAGGCGCAAAACACTTCAACATCGTTTAATTAGCTCTCAATTTAGAGTAAGTAGTAACCATTAATTTATTCAGACAATATTTATGTTACAAATACATGCAGTTAGAGGCAACATATTCTTTAACATACTGGTAACAAGTACAAGCATCGGCAAGTTCTTAGAAGTGGCCCCGGGGATTCGACTGACATACCGAGGTAATTAAAGAGTGTTGGGCGGCCCCGACTGTCATGGACCGAAGGGACGTCTGACTCACGCACTCTCTAACGGTTCTCGCCCTGCAAGCCACGTGACTGAAGAGAGATAGAGACTGAGGGCGGTCGAGTCCGTTAATGGTGAGTTAGGAACTGCGAAAATATTGGGTATCAAAACACATTACTTGTGTGGCTGACCTTCTATAACAGCCAGTGCTTTAGAAGGATTAATATATATATTTCCTCCTCCCTAAAGGACTTTCCTATTTATAAATATACAGACCTATCACTGAAAGAATTTTAAGCATAAATAGAGAAATATTTTAATCAAGATTTTGACGTTTACTCGCCGATTTTCGCTTCTTAGATGGAAAGATTAAAACGTAAAGATGATCTCCTTATAAAATATTAAGTCACAGCAAAGAATTTTATGCAAGAAAAGGCTATTCACTTATTTTTCTTCTTGTATAGCCTAAACTTATAAAATGTCCAAAAACTTGCCGTAGTTAGCTCTTATACTATACGATTTGTTGTGAGTAGTCTGAATGAATCCAAGCTTATCATTCCCACGAACAGCCGATGTAACAACTGAATGGATTTTTGGTGGGCCAAGTAACTATATAAATAGCTTTAAATAGATTTCATAAATGTAGATGGACAGCTTGCTGGAAATGATTATACTAATGTCCCTATGAATGGAGATCAACCTACAATTTTAAAAGATTGCAAGTAGTTACATTCGACTTTTATATCAAAACCTGTTTATTTCCAGTATTTTTATTGGTTTGTTTATCCCTAAAATCGACAGTGAAAGATGGGTTACTATTTAATTTCTACGTATAACGAGAGCATTCTTCGAATATCTTGATCCATTTACAAGAATTGCTTCCGTCGCTCGTTCTGTATATTTATTTATAAAACGAGTGAATCTATCAAGAGAACCCTTTATCCCATCAAAACTCCTTGAAAGAACCATTCAACTTAAATTTCTCTAACTTTTTTCGCTTCTCAAAAATCTTAAAAGTCGGTAATTGAGCGCAACACCTCGAAGGGAAATCACGCAAGCCACTCTAGTAATGCAAAAGTGTCATGTTATCGTTAATCAAAAGATATTCGGCAAAGTAAAAATAAAAAAAAAATAAAAAACCGCCAAAGACACATAAGAAAGTCAACAAAAAGGGACAGAATGACGAATGGCACCATTCTGTGCCTTCCTATTGTTAGTTTTCTGTACGTCACAAGTGATTCGCTACTGCCGAGTGTAATTAGCTCTTCACGAATCGCGCCAGGTCACGCCAAAAAGGGGTGACCTTTCACCTCAGACAGGCGCCATTAGCCTCCCCCTTAATTATAGACTCTACCTTCGATTATTATTGCTACCGGGTTTTTGGATAGGCTTAAAAGCTTGTCTGACTCTAAGCTTAGCACTTAAGCTAAGGTGGAAATCTTTTTTTTTTTTTCTTTTTTTTTCTGTTACTCCCTCCGGCTTTTACTCTCTTAGTTCACCGATGTCATTTTTCAAATAAGTCCGCCTAATAAATTAACGATAAAATCTGTCGGATGAAAACGTTAATGGAGATGGGGAAAAGTTGTCAAATATTTTCTTGGCCATATTATTGACGTAAGAATTTAATTGCTCTTACTCTTGTCACTATGTCAATGATTAATCTCAAGGCGAATGTTGGGCGGCTCTGCTTAAAATAAGCGAAGGTCTTTCTTAATGTACACAATCCACTAAGTTAATTGCACGAACAATACCCCTTTGCGATTTTTCAAACTGAACAAAAACATCCCCCAACCCATTTATAAACTAATACTTAATTTTAAAAAGTCATCAAAACAAAAAGAATCAATTATTATTCATCAAAGTGTGTTTTAACCTCCCTCTTCTACCATTTTTACGTGTAATTTTTCTCTTAATTCATAACACCCGAACTGTGTAAGAATGGTTTATAAAGTTCAAAATAATCACCAAGTTTTTAATATATATTTTTTTAGTTATTTATTTTCGCAAATATCTATAAATTACAATGGGTGTAGAGCATAAATTATATACAAACTAATTAATTTTTTGTTTGTTTGTTCGCTGGCTCAAACTATTCGGATCGTTTAGGCCTCTTGAATGATGATTAATTTAATCGTATTTATCGTTTGAGGCGGTATAATTTGGTGCAATTTAAAAAAAAATTAAAATTAATTTTTTAAAGAATATTTTTGCTTATTTTGTCCATTAAAACTGTATTTTTGTACCGCTTAATAAGCTTAAAGTACTGATGATGTCGTTATAAATACGATTCGGTACACTTCATGGCACATAAGAGTTTAGCACGAAAACCATCTTGTGTACCTTTAAAACACCTTTAAGAGGCGTTTTCGTGTCATCGATCTAACGTCACAACATTAATTTTTGAAAAATAGTTTCGTGCTATTATCATTATGGCTCAAATATTTTCAAATTTTTCATACATAGATTCATTTTTCTTTACATCTTTGGACACTGTGATGATTCTTTTTAATCTACCAGCAGGACGGATCCTTGTTGTAATTTTTCTTCGTTTCTTCTAAAAGGATTTTTTTCAGGATGGATAACAACTTTAGGAACATTTTTACTGTGTTGCCTGTCCTTGATAGAAAGATGAAATTGAGGAATATGGTATTTGTCCAGGATAAACTGCTCTAGGAAGCACGGGACCGTTCGAACCACCACTCCTAGGGTACATATCTAACGAAGACGAACTTGTGCTGGAAGATGCACCTGCCGAATTAAGTCCAGATAACGAAGAGATTGTAGATAAATAATTACTATAACTGTATGGCCAGTACGGAGAGGGTCCAGGACCCCAGAGTCTAGGAAATCGCACGAGACCCACATTATCTCCTGGAAACACTTCAAGGCCCATCATAGCTTGTCGTTTCCATTTTGTCCTGGATAAAATTGGGGAAAAAGTAGTTTAATAACTCGGAAACATATCAAAATCAAGTTTTATAATTAGATCGTAATGTTTAAGATATCAATTTGAAATTAAAACTGTCAAAAAAATGTTATAATTATACAATAAGTTAACCTAATTTTGGCATAAATTTCCTGATTTATTGCTATTTTGTTACAACATTTCAGTATATTTGCAATTATATATAGGTCGACAGTAAGGTTTGGCCCTGTGTAAGATATTCATTAGTCCGATATCTGTCCAGTAATATTTTGAAATAAAATAAAAATAATAATCTTTCTACTTCCTCGTAGGTTGACAGCCGAATTAATTCTATAATTTTCGATTCTAAAAATGCAATGACTTTATATAAAACATTGTCTTTAAAATTACATAATGTATTCTAATTTTCTTGTTTTTCCATGCAGGAAGATATGTAACAACGCCCCGTTCCCTGTGACAAATTTATAAGTTCCCAATGATGTATAATTGGTTTGGATGACATAACGATGACTCTCTACGTCTATTGTAGTGAGTATTTAAAATAAAAATGTGTTTCCAGGTTGTCATGCTACTACTCAACGCCTAAAACATGCTTCACTTACTACGAATTAAATAGTTCGACCCCCCTTTAGTACTCGAATCCGTCACTAGATGGCGATATGGGTCACTGATGAATGCCTTAATATCGAATTAAGGTGCGGGAGTTTTCAGGGACGACCTGTTTATAGGCCTACACGTGCACACACCAGTGCAAGAGCCTAGCCTACTTTTTCGTATCTCTTGTGCTATTTTTGGTAATTGTTAAAGTCCTGTTTAATTAATTAGCAGCTTTTACAACTAAATTGAAGTAGGGACAGTCGCTGAGAGTTTGCTATGTGTTCCTATATAAAAGATAATAAATGAAGCACTGTAGTATTTATTAAGCTCTTAATAATGTCACATACGCTCCTATTTTAATAATTTTATCTGAATTTTTATGTATCAGAAGTTTATTAAATCGTTTGGCATACGTAAGGTAGTGGTTCTCTAGCCTATCGGCACACTCAAATTCTTAGTGACACACCATCGAACCAACGCCGTGTTTCGTATATGCATAAACGAAATAACGTTAAAATCTAAAGTTTTTTACATAAAAAACATACACAAATAACATTTAAAAGTTAAAATTTTTAAATGAATTTTTGAAATTCTCTGGTCTACCACTAAATAAACCATTTGATCATCAATTTCATCCTATCTTTAAAAACCACAACGCACATATCTTGCAAAGATGAGCGATTTGTAACCAGAACGTTGATTCTATTCTGTTTTAAATCTCTGAATCACAATATTAAATGCACAGAGGTGCCACAAATCGCTCTTTAATATTAACTAAAATTATGCCAGATCATAGTTTAACGTTCCTTCTAGCGAACAAAAAGCTTTATAATTCTTAAATCATATCTTACCTTCTATTTTGGTACCATGTTTTCACTTGAGTATCGGTAAGATTAAGTTTGGCCGCTAATTCCATCCTATCCTGAACACTCAGATACTTTTGACGTTCGAAACTCTTTTCTAGTGTCTAGTAAAAGATTTTTATAATTAATTAAGATTAAAATTAAACAAATTTTAATTAAATAATTGCTAATTAAGCTCACTTTTAATTGATGATCCGTAAAAGCTGTTCTGGCTTTCCTCGGCTTTTTACATTTTAGGGAGGGACTCTCGGATCGGCTCGACTGTTCGATATTCTCAACTTCGGAAGCTGGAAAAAAAAGGAGAGAAGAAAGATTTCCAGTTTAGAAAGCTGACTTCGGGCTATCTACGAAAATGATCTTAATATGAAGAAAAGTAGATGAATTATCTCTAATGGCTGAAGTACCCAAAAATCACTTGAACAAATTTCACTCTGTTAGCATCATTCGCACGCTATTTGGAAACAAAAGTAACCTATTTGGCTTGACAAATTATAAGCAACACGTACAACATCTCGGATAGAAGATTCGATTGCCTCAGATTACAGGGTTCCGAATGATCACGAGACATTGCAGTGGGTACAGAAGATAAAAGACTTTAATGAGTCTTAATCCTTTCGAACGAGAAACTAAAAAACAAAAAAAAATAAAGCTGCAACCTTCTCTACCCTTTTATTGTTCTCTAAAATATAAGAAAAAAGTAAACTGGAAGAGCTAGAGAGAGAGAAAGAGGACTCGTAAAAGTGGGCAATCACCTTTATTATTAAAGGGTTTCGGATACAATTTTGAAGATCTTACGGGTTTTAGAATGTAAAATATTTAATGTTTAAACAATTATTACGGCGAATTTTTAAATTAATGGTTTCTTTCATATCTATACAACTGTGTATACAGACAAGTGTGTAGAAAGCTGGGACCACCTGGCGCCTACGCTGTCTAAAGATTACAGGTAATGGGATCTGTGATTGAAGGGGATAGGGGGGGGTTAGAGGACTTCAAAGAAGCGGCTAGCGCACTTATTCTGACAAACCAGATACGCCAGTTCGCTTATTATCGAAATTATTTTTAAATTAAATATTTTAACAGTACAAAAAAACTACCAAAGCATTCGATGAACTGTCATTGTTCGCATTATAAGAACGTAAACCATTGAAAATTGAGAAAAATTAGTTTAATATTAAGCCATTTATAATATTTGCAAATATTTGAATGGGAATTTTTTTTACAATTTTGCTAAATTTGATGGTGAAGTGTTATTTTATTTCGATGTAAACCCACTCTTTGGAAAAAAAACAAGAAAAAATAAAGCTAATGTTTAATCCGAATTTATACGCGGATACCTTTCAGAAGTGAACTTTGCTTTGCATAGGGGTACTTGTTCTCATATTGAGATAATGCTAAACAGTATGGAAAGTTATGGAAATGAGAAGACTAAAAGCAACCTTAATTCCCCAGGCGATCTTTGTTGTGAGTGAAGTATCTTCTTCGAGTAGATCCCTTTCTTACATTTCCAACGCCTTTTACGATAGTTCCATAACTTTGACCTCTTCCACCCTATTCTAACCTTGGATGTGGTTTGACCTTCTTAATGGACTCTTCTATAAAAGAGAAACAGAGAAAACGGACTGGAAATCAAATCTCCAGACACGTAACCTCCCACACATAGTTCTTTCCATCTACATAGATGCCATCCTCCTGCATTAACATCAACATGCAAATCCTACTTCCAATGCTGAATGCATTTTGAAGAAATCTTTAGAGTTGAAGATACAGACATTTCAGAATTATGTTTCCATAATTTTCCATCTTATTTTCCGCCCGGAATAACAGTACCGAATCGTTTTTCTATCCAAGAAAGTAATTCCGGTTTAACTCTCTTTTTTTTTTTATTTTTTTCTTTAACTGAACTAACTCGAAAGATTAAATTTTCGATTTTCCTTTTTTTTTAAATTTTAAATAAATTCTGCTTTATAAATTATTATTTGCTTTAAATTAATAATTTTAACTGTTACGTGACGGGAAGTTCTCGCATTAAACCTAACGTTTACACACACGTTCAACGTGTACTGTCGGTAGATAAAAGCGAATATACTCTAAGAGAATCCCCCCAAAAAAAACCTCAAATTAACCCAATTAACAGCTTGGTTTATCACCATTAATTAATTAACACAAGATTTGATATTTGGTAAAGTAAAAGAGTACCGAATATCAGAGCAACTATAGAACTAAAGTGCTTTACTTCACTGCTTCGTAGAAGGGGCTTAATCTACTCAGACATTATGTAAATTGACAGTGGTCATGTTACGAGTAGAATTTTCCAGACCACATGACGAACACAATGCTTGGAAATTAGCGCATGTCTTTTCTCCCAGTGTGCTCGGCCATGTGTAACATCATGTATTGATTGCTCGCTTTATACTGTATATTCCCTACGCTGTCACGATTTAGATAAATTGGAAAGACGTATTTAAATATGCGTTTTATTTCATTTCTCCTTCAATTTGTTTGTTTTACTTTAATCTTTTATCTGCTTTCTAATTTTACTTCGTCCTTTTTACTTAGTAAAAAATGAGATAAAGTAAAAAGTGATCGCTAAAAGCGATAGATTCAAATAATAACTTCTCCGTTCACTACTATCTACCGATTTTTCTTACTTAAATTTATTCTTTCTTATATAATTTAGCTAATAAATAGATTTCATATGCCATTTTTTACATTAATTATGCATTATAGTTCTTTATTTACTCATTTATTTCACAAAAATAAGACAAAAAACCATTATTCCTCTCCTGATGCTGAGTATGTCTCTCTTGTTTTTACTTACAAAAATTACTTTAAACGTAAATTTGTCTCTAAATATATACATTTTCTTGTTTCTGCTTATAACAGAAGAGGATCTATAATTTTTATTACAAAATACAGTCGAATCTCCATCTTCTAACAACGACCGCCTCTTAACGGCGGCCATTTTTTCGGACACGTTGAACAAAAACGCATACGAAGTAATCTCCAAACGACGGAAATGTTTTGATCCCTCCAGTGACCGTTATGCACAAGTTTGACTGTATTTACGGTACTTTAGAAAGTATAGGTTCGAATTACGTAATATAGTCTTGGCCTGTAAAGTCTAAATTGGGATATAGTTGTATGTTTTATGCATAAATAAACTATAAACTAGATTTTTAAGTTACCATTGTAAGATATTCTAAAATTAGTAATGGTAAACTGCGAAGTTTTCCTAAAGAAATGACAAGACTACTCTAGGATTCTACAGTAGCATTAGGCTTTACAGATTGCATCTATCATTAACTCTGATGTCA
>NW_019384414.1:348794-441023 GCF_000671375.1 Centruroides sculpturatus | reverse complement strand
GAATCGGCAAGTAGATATCGATCTCGACATATTAAATTACCATAATACTTTACATCTAGTGGAAGATAATTAATGTTTTCGAATGATTCCGCGTCTTAAAACAGGAACTGGAAGTGCATATCCGCTATCAATATCGTTCTTGAAAGCTGCATCCGTTGTCATTTGTCAAACACGAGCTCGACTATACAACACACACACACATACACACACCCACCTAAACACAAACCGTTACAGTAATATATACAGTTGTTGACATAGAAGCGGAGATCTAACAACACCCACCTACAGGAGGGGGGACGATAAAAGTGGTTGGCTGATGGACAAAAATGAAAATAACACCTGGAGTTTCCGATCACTCCCGCTGACTTTTGCATTAGTAACCCCTTTTGTAGTCATAAAAAACACTACCTCTAAGCGTTAGCAGGAAATTAACTCTGATACCTAAACTGTCAAAATGTTTAATGGCCGTTTAGAAAATAAATCTCCATCCCTAAACACCAATCCTTACGAGTTTCGAAGCTACTAAATCTTGGCCCGATTTCTAAAAATTTAACGGCCGCACGTTTCCAGTTTGAAAATGATAATTATATTCGTAATTTCTTCCACGTTGCATGACATAAGTCGTTGGAGATGCCTTATAAAAATGACAGTAACAGTAATTATTATTCGTATCTTTGCGTGAAAAATCACATTCGGGGTTGCTGCCATTTTTGTTTTTTTTTTCGTAGGCTAACGTAGCCTATGGGCCTTGCTAGACAGTTTGATAGACATTAAAGGAAGCGACTGTAGAATAGTTAGGTTAAGAAGTTCGTGCGAGTCAATCTCCTCAAAGTTAAAATATTTCTAGAGAAGTGCAAATAAGTGCTTTAATCGCTTTCATAATGGTTTATCAACTTGTAAGTAGCCTTTACCTGTTTTAAACGTATACAGACATAACGATACAGTTCTTGTGATAGGTGTACAGTACGTGTTTTAATGTTATATTATAGATATAAGTGTTAATTTATAGGCTATATATAAAGGCTACGAAAAGTATTTTAAGTCTCAAGTATAGAAAAACAATTAGAAACAGAACGAATATAAATAAATTTCAAATTTTTCGTGCTGTTTTTAGTAGTTTGTCAATTCTATAAGGAATTAAATATATTAAAAATAGTTATAATTAAAATCAATTTTGTATATTAATTAAATTTAAGTTGGTTAATTTAGAAATGATCCTCACGTTGGTAGAGTTTAATAGAAAGTTCAAACTGTAGAGATGTGTATATGAAACTGGATATGTTTACAGTGACAAACCAATAAATAAGGTTGAAATTTACGAGAATTTCAACTGTTTAATACATTACAGTTTGTCTTATTCACATTTGAGCCTTGTATAGCCTTAATTTTATACTGAACCGCGCCTGTCTTATATTTATAAGAGATTGTTGAACGTATACATTCATACATTCAACAGTTAATTCTAATTAAATTTATATATATATATATAATTTTATAGAAGCAACCCAAATAAGAAAACAATCTTTAAAGTTTATCAGACCAAATCACAATTAATCTGAGAAATATCTACTTTAAAAAGACGAAATTTTAAGTTTAAACTTAAATTATTTCTTTAATAATTATAATTAAAATCAAATTTAAATATTAATTAAACAGAATTGAAATTAATTACACCGTTTTACATTGTTAGAGCCTTAGTAGAAAGGATGCATAGTGAAGAAGAGGAAGGAAGGAAGTTTATGAAAATGGATACGTTTGTTATGGAAAAAGTAATAAATAAGGCTCAAATTTACGATGATTTCAACGAGAAAATCGCATAAAAAAGGCATCAAAAAGGCTTACACTTACGTTGAATAATCTATCTGGAACGATGAACAAGTAATTGGCCGTTAAGTAAACAGAACAATATTTTTAGCCAAGCGTATCTGAAAACCTTGATGTGAAATCTGTCTTATTTGATTTTTTTCTAAATAAATAATAATTGGGTGAGTCGAAAATTTAGATATTTATTTTCAATTACATCGTTATTTTTAGTTGATTTAATAACCTTTAATTTGATGACGATTAATTGTGACAAGCGAAAAAAAACTCGTATTTAAAAAAAATCTAGTAAATAATTAATATTTTATTTAAATTATATTAAAATGTAGTATTTTAATTAAATTCTATACAATATTTTTTATTCATTTTTTTAAAAATATTACAGTTAGGAGTGCTAGTTTCTATTTTATAGACCTAAACCGCATAGACTTAGTCCTATGGAAAATTAAAGAGTGAGTGATTAAATCCTATAAAATTTTAAATATAATAGATAATCTCTTTAAGCTTCCTAATATTTAAGATGTAAAGCACTATTTGACATGATAAAGTTTAGAGAAAGCAATATTGAGCACTATAATTAGGTTTAAATAAGGCTTAATTTCACAAAATGATATAACAAATTTAAATAGTTTTGTGTATATAATAAAGCAGAAAAAGCAGAGAATGAGGACTATTTGACGCGATGAAGGTAGAAGGGAGAAAATAGATACTTAATAAAGTTTTTACGGGACTTAATATCACAAAATAAGAGCTAGAAAGTGGTAAAAATAAAATATAATTTAACAAAACACGAGAAAATCATAATAAGAAACAATTTCAACACTTCAGTACGATACAAAACAGAAGAATTGAGAAACCAGCACAATAAACTCTTACAGAAAAAAAAATTCTCGATAAATAAGACAAAAATAACTTCCATACATCGCAACAAAGTCAAAAACACGAGCTTAATAAGTGAAAGAATTTTTTAAAAAAAAGCGCGATTCTCACCTGCAAACTGAGACTTTTCTTGATCTTCGCTGACAGAAGGCGATTTATCGGCATCGTTAACGCTTCTGTTTGACTTTTCACTGTCGATAATGTCGCAAATTAAGAAGGAGGGTGGATGCACAGGCGCCTGTTTACCCTCCGATCTTCTAGACACGGTCAAATCGGCCGGTTGATCGCATTCGTCCGCACAGGCTGCGGTCAACTCCGTAGACATAGTCATGGTTTAACCATCCTGTAATATCTCACAAGTTGTTGTCCCTCTCAGATATGTTGGCAGCAATGTTGCAGTCACAACCTGTACTTGTTATCATGCTAGTTTCAGGGCGCTACTCAGGTGTGCAACACAATAGGTGAACTCACAATTGGTGATTCTTCCACCAATCATACGAAGAGCGCTATTTTTTCCCCTTTCGGTTGATACTTTTCCACACACACAACCTGTCGATAGTTTTTTTATTTTATTTTATTTTATTTATTTTTTGCTAAAGTTAATTTAAATATAATAACTGTATAATTAAACAAATCGTTTCTAATTTTTATGCCTTTTTTTTAAATTGTAATTAAAGGTAATTTAATTGTTTTTGAAGAGTTTAAATTATCGTTTTTTTAATATAAATTTAAATGATTAAATTATAATATAGGAAAAATTCTAATTAGTAGTAAATAACGTTTAAAATAAGCTTTTTCCCCCTTCAAAATATAGAAAATTAAATAGGAATAAAGTGAATTTTTATAATTTAAATTTAAACACTTCAAACAAATTTTTAATTTTAAAAAAGTCATTAAACCGTAAATTATAATATAAATTTTTTAAAAATAATCTCATTAAATTTCAACTTTGTTTTTTAATTTCTTTTTTTCATTTCTAAGGGAATTTCAAATAAAAAAAAAATTTAAAAAGTTCGACATAGTTTCGCGCTACGCATGCGTTCTATCCACGTGCCACCACATCCGGCACGTGCCGGAGGAACGTGAATGGAGTAGCCGCACGAGCATTACACGTGGACACGTGGCTTTAGAGTCACGCGAGCTCGAAACACAAAAGAAAGAACGGCGCATGTCACGTCAAAGAAAAAAAAAGTCGGCAAATATTTCTTTGTCAAGTGACAACACAAAATGTCGTTGGGCTGTCGTTTGACCCGACGCAAGCTGTTCACAAGCGCGTAATTGCCGTGTCCGGGAAGTGATACACAAGCGAAAAAAACCCATATTCAATACGAAAAAATTTGGTTAGGGTTTAGGGTCATTCCGATTAGATGTCGATAACCCACGAAATATATCGATTTTTCACGCTAACTGGTTTTAAATGTGTCCCTTTCAAGGTTTTAATATTAGAAATTGTAAAGGTTTAACTTATTTTTACAAGAAAAAAAGGCCCATAAAAATTGTTTAAAACGTAATTTAATGGGCAACTAACGTTAGGTGTTCGTTAATTACGTTCTAATCCAATTTTCTATTCGTGAAGGTAAATAGATGAAAGTATTATACAGAAAGGTATCAGGAAAAAATCCTGATACAGAAGAACCCTCAAAATTTAAATTTTTTTTTATATGAAAAGCGATACCCCATGACTCCCCGTGCATGTTTTTATATACAAGTTCTCTATGTAAATTTGTTTCATATACAGACACGTTTTACGCTATATACAGATATATGTATATAGCCCTAAAACGTGATATACAGTACCTAAATTTATATATAGAGATGCATATAGGTATACACTTATATTGAATTTTTCTATACAACAGTTCTGTACAAATTATATTATCTGTAGTAGTATTTAAGAATAATAATTCTTATATATAAGAATTGTTCGTTCAACTAAGAATCGAGAGAGATGAAATGGAGCTCGAGCCAGTCGTAAACGTGAGGCCCACCATACGAATAAAATCAATAAAACGAATAATAATCATTTCATTATATTTTATATCGCTTTCTATCGTGTGTTTTATATAAAAGAATAAAACTTGGAGAGAGCATTTCTATATGTATCCCAGTAATACAGGATCCTCTTAACATCCCTATATTTGAACTTGGTTGTACTGTACAGTACTGTACATTATCAAAACTTATCTAATTGTTAAACAAATCTGTAAAATTATGAAAATAATTTTATTGTACTTTGAATAGTGTGCATTTTATTTATTTATTTTTAATAAAACACTACTATTCATAGTACTATCGATACAACGATCGTTGAATTGACTGCTTAGATGATAGGTTACCGTCCCTTCGTTATTGATGATAGACTAAGTGAGATTTTTAGCATATTACTAAAATGTGACAATATTCTTCATTTAACACCCAGTTAGAATGAATCCCAGACATTGATGGACTCCAAAAATTCAATATTCTGTGTAAAACACAAATTAAAACTGCTTTTGATAAGCGGTGAAAAATCTGTTTTATTGATTTTATTCATGTATTATTTCGGAGAAGGTGTCACCCTCTCTGAAAGTCAGACCCTCGGGGTGGGGCCCAGGGAGCCCAGTCTCCTCTTGCTTGTAAATAAATTCAAATAAAGATTTAAATGCAACAAACGTAGTTATGAACTCCAGATATATACAATATCTGGAGTTCACTCTTCATCCATAGTGATGCAGGAGTGGTGTTGGCTGGCATGTTCCAATTCGAGTCCCTGTAATATTATGCTATTGCAGACATATCTCTCTACTCCATTACTGTTTACATGTTTCTGAATATGTTCAACACTCAAAATAATAATTTCCATTTGAATTTTCTTATATAATAACCTACTTTAGTAATATTCTTTTTATATAGGAGCGCATAATACATCTCTTTTGTTAAATCCTCGCCAAGTCTAGAATACAATTGTTCTATCATAAATAGTAAGAAAACAAAAAAAAACACTATTTAATTTTCCCTAAATTATAGTTATTTACGCTTTAAGTGAGCATTTGACATGTATTAAATGATCACTTTTAGAAGCTATAGAGCTATTAAGTTGCATTTTATTCCTGAAAATCGACTAAAAAATTCACCTTTTTATTAATTTTTGCGTGCAAATTTCAATTAAAATTTATTTTATTTATTAGAAAAGACAATAAATTACATCCCTGTTAAGTTTTAAAGGGCTATAAATTTATTTAAAAGCAGTTTTTTCCTCGAACAAACAGTTAACGTTTGACGATAAGTGTTCGACTCGTTTTTTTTTTTCCACTAGAAAATGTTAACTTTTGCTACAATTTTATAAGGATTTCCGTTTGGTCACGCTTTCTTGACAACAAATCACAGTCTTTGTTACATATCTTATTTTATAATAGACTAAATTCTATGTTTCGGTTTGATTTTTTTTTTCATTAAATTAACCATAAAAATTCGTTACAACTTTACGAAACCCAAAATCTCTTTTAAGTGCTAAAATGGTGTGCTAATATACTAAGACGTATATCTTAAGATATTTTAAATTAATTTAAAATTCGAAATAGCCATTTTGTCGAGAGATAAAAACGAAGTAAAATTACATAAAAAAAAGTTTCATCAACAATTAGTCTGTGAATCGATATTTGGATAATCTATATTATTCAGCTATAACAAAAAAGTGAGGGAGGAAACCTAATCGAATTGGTTGTCTTTGTATCCGCGTAGATTAGGCCAGGTGTTCCTATTACTAATCGAACTAGGCGGATATAAATATTAACTTCGATAACCTATCTTACATCACTTTTCTAACCTGAAAATTTCTAATGAATTTCCCAACAACAGTTCTACGAATTGTAACTGTTATTATGGCTTATATTATAGCTTTAATAGCCAAATGAATATTTAATAAATTCAAGAATTACATCTATCGATTCTTATATCCAAAACTGATAAAAATTTATATTTAAATCCCTATTTTCCTTAGTACACTTGCACTCAAATTAGTGGAAATCTTTATAAGATTTGCCTTTAAAAATCTCCTTAAAATGTTTTTTTTATTTTATTTTTTTTTAAATTAATAAATCTGTAAATGTTATCATTTAAAATTAAATTTTAACCTTAATTTATACGGTGATGAAGGATGGATGATAAAATCCTTTATTTAACGTTAAAAATTTCTATTTGATGATTGAGAAAATAGAAATTTTGTAAGGATTTTTATTAAGTAATTTTTAAAAAGTCCTGTGAAAAAATAATTTTAAAAAATAGAAAAGAATTATGTAAATACCTTTTCACAATCCTTTATTTCTTTCTGTCTTGTTTATTTTAAAGGACTTTTTAAAATTATTTAATTAAATCCTGTGAAATAAATGATAAAACAAAAATAAAGGATTATTACTTCTGTTTTTTATAAGTTCAAAATACTATGAAGGATTTTATTCTTTCCGTATGCAATCCTTACAGGCTCCTTAAACGATCCCTATAGGATATATAAAAATCCTTTACAGGATTTCGAATTTAAAAAATTAATTTTTAATAAAATTAATTAATTTAGATTATTTTAAAGAATATTTTGTACAGGGAAATTCCATTAACGTCCACCTCCCAACGACGGCCATTTGTAATTAACGACCACTTTTTATTTTGATTAAAACATTTTTTATTATAAAAATTAATTTTTTAATATTGTAAAAGTTTCTTTAATTTTAAATTTTTAAAAATCTTTTAATTCAAAATTTTCGATTTAAAATTTTTAAATCCTTAATAATTTATTAGGATAAAATTTATATTAGATAATTAGAAATAAAGGATTTTAAATAATATTTTTTGTAAAAAAAGAAACAAATCTTTTATAGCATTTAAAGGATTCTTTATTTAAGAAATATAAAACATTATAAAGATTACCTTTATTAAAAGATTTTAAGAATTTATTTAATAGGATCCTTAAAATCCTTTCTTATCTCTTTAAAAGTTTAATAAGATTTATACGATTTTAAATGCTTTTTAAAATGTTTTAAATGTTAAATATAAATTATCTATAGCATCCTTTATAGAATCCTTTATAGGATCCTATAGATTTCTTATAGAATCTTATAGATTATTTTTTATAGGATTCGATAGATATTGTTACAGGATCTTATAGATCATTCTTTATGGGATCCTATAAAACTTTTTAGGATCTTGCAGGATCTTATAAAATTCTTTTTAAAGAAATCGTTTAAATAATTTTATAGAATTTCTTTAAAAAGAATTTATAGTATTTCTCATTTAAAAAAAAAAAACTTTTCCTTTATTCCTTAAATTATTAATTCTTAAATATTTTAAATATAATTTTCTTTCCTATAAAACAAGGGTTTTTAAATATTGAAGAAGGAAATTCAATCTTTAAAAATAATTTCTTTAATATTTTTTAATAAATTATATTCTTGGAAGAGAAGAAGAATTTCGAATATAAAGAAGAAAAATCGAAATAAAAATAATTTTTAACCATGTAAAAATGTAATTTGACATCCAACAGATTTTCTTAACAAACTTTTAAGAAAAATAAAATAAAACAAGTTCATAAATTTCGTTGAAGAAGTTATTATTATCTTTAACATAAAATATTTTATGTTAAAGATAATAATCTCCTTTATGAGATTTTTACTTGAAAAATGAATAATAAAATAAAAAATAAAAATAAATAAATCTGTTTAGCATATTAAAATATTTTTGTAGGTTAGAAATTAATAATAAAAATTTTTTATAATGATTTTAAATTCTTTTCGGGATTACATTTAAAAAAAAAAACAAAGTTCAAATTCCATTTTTAACGATTCATAAACCTTTGTGTAAAGTTCAAATTCTTTTTTATTTTTTAAAATAAATAAAAATTATTTTTAAATACTGTATTAAAAATTAAATACTTTCTCTACTTTTATACATGGTGGCCTAAAAGTCAGTTAACTGTAATTTTTTTTATTCGTTTAAGATTCATTTGTAACGTGAGTCTAGAAAATGTCTTTCATTTATAATTCTGTAAAGTACAGTATTTGAACGAAATAACTTTGTACAGTGGTTAACTGAATTTTGGGCTAACCTGTATATTTTACACAATAACACATCTAAAAATTAAGCAGAAATTATAATATATTTGTATGTGTATATAAATTTTAACTATATATTGTGGCTCAAAAATTAGTTAACCATTTTTTTAATATTTCAAGTACTGTACAATACACTAGTAAAATGAGTGGTAAACTGACAATTGAGTAGAATAGAGGTTTTTATTTTTATTTTTCTTTTAAAAAGTTTGTGAAAATATTATTTAAAAAAAACAATTGAAAATTAATTACAATTGGGATATTTGGTTAACCGACTTTAGGGCCATCTTAATTATTTTTTTTTAATTTTGTAAAAATAATTTTAAAAATTGATCAGAATTAAAGTAATTTATTTTCGATGGAGCCTTTTCTTAAAAATTAAGCCACCTCCGCCCTCATTATCGGGAGGAGGGCAAATTTAGAAGTTTAAATGGGGAATCCCTTGTACTTTTTTAATATGAATATTTTATAAATTAAATAATTTTAAAATATATAAAAGTTAAAATATCATAATAAATGTTTAAGGAAAATTTAGAGAAATTATATAAAATTTTAATCTAAACAAAATAAATTCATACGAGAAAGAATTTACTGTCAACTTTTCAGCATAGGGCAATTATTATTTATTATTATTTTTTAGATCTGTTTCCATGTGAAATTAATAAATTTCATTAAAAATTTCAATTATAAAAGCATAAAATTCATGTTAAAAAAACTTATTATCAAATAAATAGCATAATTTATCCATAAAAACACGTAAAAATAGCCGATTAAAAAAAACACACACACAGACACACCCCTCCCTCCGACTCTCTCGTTAGGAAACGTACTAAAAAATTAAGCAAAATTAATATTTAAAAAAAAAACCTTGAAATACCCCCGAAACCCACCAGATTTGGACAAATTGAGATTTGCGCATGCCCCTGTCTGTTATTTTGTCCAATTTTGATTTTGAATTATTGATTTTCCCAGGAGGAGTAACCAGAGGAGTTCGGGTTAAGTGAGTATGTGTCGATTTGGTATCGAATGTCTCCAGATACGACTGAATAATGTAGATGACCTGTAGATCCTCTGGGATGAGAAGTGATGGCCAGACGTGATCTTCCGGCCTATTGGGAGTGGGGTTTGTGTGAATATGTGATCGACTGGGAGAGTTTTCAAATGGCACCGCCAATTCAAATGATAGTGCTGTGGGAATAAAAATGTTTCTTTTTGCTGAGCTGAATCGCTGATCTGATTGTTTGATACACCCTGCCACACTTGCTCTTCTGCACTCGCTTAATAAAATAATCTACAAGGCCTTTCCGGTTATAGAAGTGCTCTGACTGAAGCATTCATCAATTGGATTTTAATAGTTATGAGCCTTACTTTCTGTATACGTTGACAACTTTGGCAGTTGGAATGTAGAAATTATAACTTTACTTTTAAGTTTATTCTCTCGGAAAGATCTTTTTAATGGAAATATTTTGAAAGTAAATGGGCCTAGAAATTAATTTAAATCGAAGATTTTATGGTTTTTACATTTATTTTTATATTATTTTTTAAGCTTAAATTATCGGATAATTCGCAAAAACCATCTATTCTAAGTTTATTCGCTACTAAACTTAACTTAAAAATTAATTATTTTAATATTTATAAATAAATTTTTAAATATATTTTTTTAAAATAGCAATTATAAAGTAAATATTTTGGCATTTTTATAGAGAAATTTAACATTTATTATATTCATTTTCTCTTGAGAACTTGTGCAGAAAACTTATATTTTAAGAACATTTATTTTATATTTTAAACTAAAAAAAAAATTGCATAAAAATGCTTAAAAGTACTTCTTTCTTTCTAAAATTTATTAAAAATATCTTTTATTTAACTTTATATTTAAAAAAGAAAAGAAAATTCGTTCTTCTCTTAAGCGATATCCGAAGAGATTGTCTCATTTCTCGAGCTTTCAGATGCTGGTATAATAATTTAAGAAGAAAGTTTATATTGTTTACAACAATTTTCTAGATATATATTCTTTTTTCATTTTATATCACTTGATAATAGCCGTAAATGCGAGTTCATCTCTCTATTATAGAAAATCTTCTTAATAATATAGGAAGCTTATTTTTTGCAGGACACTTAAAAGAATGATTTCTTTTTCGTTTTAAAAATTAATAAAAAAAACCTAACTGATTCATCCAACTGGCTCTAACTATAAAAATACACGCTACCACTTCCCGAACATATGTAATTGCCTCTTAGGAACTATAAATACCAAGTTGTTCTCTATAAACACAAGTCCAATGGCGTCGTCCTACCGAATGTCACGCAAACTTAAGTTTTTCGACACCCGTCATTATATTTGTCTGGTTGTTGATGTCTCCATTCTAAATGCCGCTGGGATTTATTTTGGACATTTTCAAACAACCCAGACAGTAAATGGCTATTAGTTGGACAGATTAGTGCTGATTGATGTCGTTAAGAGATCTGTTCCTAATGATATATGATACCGTGAGAATAAATTGCCTTAAGAAATATCAAGAATTTCGTTTTTATTTAAAATTCTAGCTTAATTTTAGGTTAAGATCAAGTTTCCGAACCCATCCTCATACGTGTAGTTGTTATAATGTTATACTAAATACTGGATCTTAGGCTATAAAAAGAAATTCCTCTTGAGCTTCTGCGTTTAAGGTTCATCGATCCTTTAAGCTTTAAAGGTTCTCCTTTCACTTAAATGTGTAATTAAGGTTCTATATCATCCATCCTTAAAATTAATTAAATTAAACAGTTGCTAATTTTGCTTAATTTTACATTAAGATCAAATTTACCACGTCGATTTTAACCCATGAAAAATTACCCTTAAGATGATGCTCTTCGGTTCAAAACTATAATTAATGCTGTACTATGTAGATTCCGACATGAAATTAAAGTGGTAGTTAATTGATTACGTCATAGGTAACTTATATAAAATTAAATATACACTTAGCCTTTATCCTTTATTCTTTTCTTTTTATTGTCGTCTTCAGAAAATCCGTGAGAAAATTATTTGATTTTTCTTCAATTTTTTCGCCTTGAGCCAATTGAAATCGTTAGCTATTCATACCCTTTAATGATTATATCGTCGTGCTAAATTGAATAGTCAGTTACTTTGTCACGTTCTTCGTGGAGTGAGAAAGTCTACAGATTCGTGACAGAGATGTCGTGATAGTGGCTCTGTCCCTTCCGGCATTCATTTGTCACTAAAGATTGTATCTTTCCCACAAGTTTTAAAACTAGTTCATATAGAACCATATAACATTACCAGACTTTAATTCTATTAAACTCCCTGCTTGCCAGTCCTGTTTCTACTCGACATAAATTTATTCAAAATTAATTTTTCCAACGCCATATTCTTCTTTTAAACAATAGATTATATTATTCTAGATAACGAGACGTTGTATATTCTAATAAATTTAATAAAAATATTATGTGTAAACATAGGTTACATCCAGTTTTTTTTAATGAAGAAACGTTAAAATATTCATCTACTCCAAAGATAATTGAAGTCGGACGTTGTTTAAAAGGTTAAAGGTTGTCATATTCTGCTTATAAACGATGTAACGTATGCTAACGTTTAACTATAAAGCTTCAAAATTATGATTATACGTTTCTGGTGCAGTTTTGATATGCAAAAACAGCGCTAAAAAGCTGAAAAATTTTAAAATTAAACCATAAAATCGTTGTATACTGTTTACGTTACAGTTTTTACTTATAAAAATAATCTAAAAATCTAAAAAATTATAATTAATCTCTGTGTTTTAATGTCCTAAAGGGGGTGGTACCTCAGAGATATTAAAACAGAGGCAAGAAAAGTTTTGTTTTTTACAAGAAAAATAAAAAATTATTAGAATATTTTTAACAGGCCAAAAAAAGCGTGGAAAAATGTCATTTAAATTCAACTGGAAGATGTCGACAAGACAAAAAAAACCGAAGATTCTCATGCAGTAAGCAATTGATGTCTTGCTGTAAATGCTTTCAATTCCACTTCAATCTATATAGAGTCCAGCGAACTATAGAAAGCCAGATCAGTATAATCTAAGTTTTTCTAAGCCAGGTGACTGCGGACGTAATAAAACATCAATAACTATATAGATTACACTATCCAACCCGATAATTCTCTTCTTGGCAACTTCTTCGTTTTGTCTCACTCTATTACTTCGTCGGAATGTAATGATAGACTCTTGCTCGCTACGTGATTTAAGTCTAATATTGTAGATAGACCTATCTTTTTTAGATGGATAACCGCGGGCAGATGGAGAATAAGCAAACTTAATAAATAGCTTTAAAAAAATTACTGTATTCTTCCTTTTTTCTTTTTTTTTTTTCTTATTAAAAACTCTCCGATTTAGTTACTTTAATTGGTTATTACGCGCGAATTCGTGGAGGAAATTACGCGTAAGGAGTCTCTTATACGAATTTAACCTTTACAAAAATAAATTTTATAGTTTATTTTCGTGAAATTTGCTCTTTTGTAAGTCTAACAGAGCAAATTTCGTGTTTTATAATTGATTTAAAATGCTGTAAATTCAACTGTAGCATCGTGTTAAAAATAATTGTAAACACGGGCTTTATTATTATTATTATTAAATTTTAAACATAATTAAAACAAATTTACGTAATTAATGGGCATTTACTAATATTGTTAGTATCATTTGATATAAATTAAGAAGAAAAAACTTGTCCGTAAAGGATAATTGTGTTATTAAATGGCGATAACAGTAATCACTTATCCTTGTTATCAACTTATTTGTGTGTAATTACAGAGATTTCTTTAATAAATAGGCATTTTTTTAAACCTTGTAGCAAAATTAATACGTAGAACTATGGGGTGGCCCATAACTCAGTTAACTGGGATGAAGATAAGCAACCGAAAATTGGTAACAGCGTATTAGAATGCTGGCGGATTTCAATGGAAGATAAAATAAACGCTTCGAATTTAAAACGGTCAACTGACTTTCGGATCAACCTTTAGTGTAGAAATAGTAGATGCGCCTGGATGCTTAGAATGGGCTACATAATTATTTTATAACAGATAATTATTATATATACGTGTAACACAAGTACAGACAATTATGCATTGTATAGTACTGTACACAAATCCCAACAGTAGCGTAAAATCTTACTTAACAATACGTTAATGTGTGTCTTAATTAATCGGTTGACCTTCTAGAAGCCATCTATCACGCATTTTTTTGTATCCTTTACTCGAAAAATTTCCTTTAACACCTCTCCGGAGACGTCCCTGAATGAACCGAAAGAATCGTCTTGGAGAAACGTAATTACATTAATGAGCGTCATTAAATAATAAAAATAAAAAAAGAGAGCCCACCTTAGGCAAACTATTAAAAAGTAAAAACGGAAATATAATTTTTACGAGGTTAAATAGATGTAGAGGATGAGGTTGTCAAATATTTTCGTGTAGTTTGTTGGATATTCGGCAGCTGCCAAGTCAACATCTGTCTGACATACAAACTAATTGCGTTAGGGCCGAGTTTAGGTTGAGTGACTGACCAAAATATCTCAAGCGTAGAATATCCCGGAAATGATTGAAATTACCGTCTCTGGACAATAGTTGAACCATACATATGCGAGAGAAGTTGTGTTGTGTTGCAATTAACGAGTGGTCACGCTGCCTCGTTCAATTTCGACGTTTGTCATAGGGAGTGAATTTTTAATACGTCAACAGCCGGATAAATTGCTAATTTACGTCACGTCGTAATTATCTCTGAAGGGATTAAAGTTAATAATTAAAAGTATTTTTCCTTTAATTTAATTGTTTAATATTAATTTTTTTTCTTCTTTTTAACCACGTTTCCTCTCCCTTTTCTTTCATGGTCGGGTGCCACTACAATGGATGGATGATATTAAAGGAAGATGCACCTGTTATCCGGACCCCACCTGTAACAATCAGCGCCCTCTAATGCCCGTGACCGATTGTATCCGGCCGTCCTCGAACCCGTCCTTGATATCTAAACTCATCTCATAAGGTTACTAACGGCGTAGACTTTATGCTAATTAAGAAACGAAGTCACGTTGCCGGAGACAATGAGTCTTTGTGTGCTAACAGGCGCGTTAAATAAGTTACTTCTTATTTAAAAGGACCCCCAAAAACTTCAAATAATACTTTTACATTAAATCTATAAACTTCCGCGTTTTAGAAATTTAAAAAATGCGATATTTTTAAGTGAAAAGTGTAGGTGCAATATCATAAGTAGCATCGCTGTGTAGATAGACGCATTTCGCCAAACAGAATCGCACAAGTGACTCAAAAAGGTCAAAGTTCACGGGAACCGGTCCTGTAAACGCCAGCAACACCGGAAGCTTGACCCGTCTGACCTCACTCGCAGAAAATTACCTCCTATTAAGAAGTCTCCCTATTATTGCCTCCCTATTTAAGTTGGGATACACTCCTCTCCCCCGACCTCCCCCAATCTGACCCCAGGCATTTTTTTCCTCTACTCCCGCCGTGCCCCCACCTGTTCAACATTTTTAATATTTTAAAAACGGCAATGAATGGGACCACTAATAATCAATAGACCTTATAACCATTTAATGTTATAGGGTCAATTTACCGAGTTTCGAACGATATTTCTGATGTTTTAACCGTGCAAGAAAGCATTTTAAGTTGTAAAACAATACATTTTCTACGATGTTTACGTGTTTAAATCTTTTAAAATTAGTCTGTAGATCCGTAATTGTTCTCAGGATCTCTCCTTAAAGGATGACGTGCCACGAGGGAAAGATGTCACTGGTTTCATTGACCTCTAGCTGATGTATTTTAATTTGTACGATTTTAAAAACGTTATTTTCGTTTTATTCTGTAAAATTTTATAACCGTTATTAAGTTTATGATTAGAAGAATTATTATAAAGAGTGCAATCGTCCTTGAAATAGTAGGGAGGTCAAGGAGAAGCCAGACATACACCTGTATATCGTCAATGTTCCTACCTGTTTCCTGAATGGAAGGAGACAGTTTTTGATAAATGACCTGCCTAGGTAGACAAATGCTACGATTTTGGTGATTGGTTAAGTACAATAGACGAGAGAAATTAGGTTTTGTTTCGATAATCCAGCGAAAATTGTAAAAAAGATGGTCATTTATTTTTAGACAGTGATCGTGAGAAAGTTTTGCCTCCAAATTGCTCACTTATTATTATCTTTGATCTTTTTTTAGTATTATTGCCGCTTTACAATTGTATTCGTAATATCGTTCAAGGCAAATTATTCATTGCTTTTGTATACAGCCTTTTTATATAATAGCCTTACCTTTTTTTTTAGAGTTCACTTAAAATGGTGTTGTACGTTCCCAACTTTCGTGTTTAGCCTCAGAAGAATCTGTCGTATCATCTGAGCAATTTTAAATTTAATAGAAGTAAAGCCTTTTCTACTAAAGCTCATCTTAATAGAAACGTCGGCATTTACTCCCTGATCCTATCCTTTGACAGAACAGGCTCTTAAACTTCACTCACATCCTATTTTTACATCTATTAACATACTTACGGTCTGTTTAAAGAGCTTAGAGCCTCTTGAATCATATTTAAGGCTTATTGTCTTTTAACAATTCTCTTGTAAATTCATTAAATGAAGTTTATGCTTCAAAATTTAATATTAAACCTGTTTATAAATTAAATTTTTCCGTTTTAATTCAGTATCGAACACGTTTTAAAGCATCAATTTTGAGTCAAGTAGCCTTCAAAATTAGCAAGATTTGAGCCTTTATTTCAGTAAACGCTAATCTTCCTACTTAAATTTAAGCAAATTTCTTGATTATTTTTCTTTTTAATCCTTTATTTTAAATGAAAATTTAATCCTTCTTCTCCTGCAACTAACACAAAAATGGAAGATTTCTCAAGTTTTAGATCCATAAACTACACTTTAAACTTGTAAATTACTTTTTAAATTTTACTTCTTATATAAAATAAAATTAATCTACCTTTACTAAAAGCCACAAATTCCCGTTACAACATACGGATTTATAATCATTTTAAATTAATTTTTTATATATAATTTAACAACAAAAAAAAAACAGAAGCGTATGCCCGAGGGCACGAAGACTGTTTCAACAAAAGATTTTTCACATCACTTACACAAAATATTAAAATTTAACCTGTTTCCTTTAATGAAAAAAAAGAAAAAATAAAGGGAGAGAGACAGAGGGAAAAGGTTTTCGTGTAGTTAAGAGGCCCAGAACTAACACTAAATGACACGAACTAAAGACATTCGCAGGAAGCCTGACTGCCATCTGTTGTAATGCCTGAGGCATCCTAATTGTCAGACGTGTACGTTGGTAGAAACGAACAGAACATACCACTACACCTGGTACTACTAAAAGACAGAATTATGAGCTCTTACTTGTACAGCTGACCTGCTTTATATGCACCCATTCGGTCCCTACATCATCTCAACATATATTATAATTGTTACCCCCAGAAACACTTTACCTCTTAACTCTGTATTTAATTTGTTAACTGATTAAAGTAAGGAGGAAATATATATATATATGTTCTAACAAACTTAGAATAGTATTTTTTTAAATAATTTTATACCAATTACCTGTTAATTTATTGGATTCTTATGCAAGAAGATGAGTCGTAATTTGACGTGTAAACGTTGTTTCTATGAGGTTTTTTTGTTTAAAATATTTAATAATTTATTTATCTTGAGGCTGTAAATTGTTAATTTATATATTTTTCTTTGTCAATATTTCTAATTTGAAGTAGAAAATAACTTGTAATGAGCCTTGAGGTGTGTTTAAAATTCATATATTCATTCATAGGCAACGAATGTTACTTTTGCATTTTTCCAAGGATAATTTTAAATTTCTGTGAAAATTAGACGAAACTTTAGCTTTTAAAGGTGTATAAAATGCTTTTAAAATAACTTTTTAACGGCAATTTTTTATTTTTTTATAAGTAAATAGATTTGAAAATATTTATAAAGCAGTTTTTTTAATTTTTACAAAGATTCCGAGTAAATTTGAACGTTTATAAAGGTGTAAAATGCATTAATCTGTTCTCGACCACTTTATCAATATCAAATCCTTTCAAAACGGGATCAAAAAGTATCAAAAACTAAATGGATTGCTTCTTAACAACAATAATTTACCATTAAGCTTACTTAAAGTTTTATCATTTTTGAATTTTTACAAAAATTCAACGATTAAAATTCATTAGAAACAACTTAATAAATTAAGTACAACTCAAAGCAAACTAATAAATTAGAATTTACCATAAATAAATGGATTAAAAAATAAATATTTACTGTTAAAAAATGTTTATAAAGCAATAATTTTTAATTCTTTTGTACATTTCGAGCGAATTTTAACGTTTAAATAGTCCAAAATATAGCGATAATAGTCTAAGATTTCAGTTAACTTCTTGAACATAGATGACATTAAAAAACAAAATTTTATTAAATTATTAAATTTGCTTTTTGGTGGAAAATATTTGCTTTTAAACTGATTTAAAAATGCCAAAACTATACAGAATTTTGGATATTTTTTACAAAAATTCAATATTTAAAAATGTCATAAAGGTACAGTACTGTATGTAACCTCTTATCATTAAACTCCTTAAATACCTCAAAAGAATATCAATAGAATTTTTAATAGAATCTTAAATTCCGCTAAAACATAGAAACCTCAATAAAATCTCAATCATCACTAGACTTAGAAACCTCAATAGAACATTAATAGAAACCTCAATAGATTCGTAAGACCTGAATAGAATATTAATAGAATGTTAAAACCTCGCTAGAACAACAATAGAATCATCAAAAGATACTTAAAACCTCAATATATCATCAATAGAAACCTCAACGGAACCTTATAAACCTCAACAAACCCTTAAGACTTCAAGAGAACATAAATAAAAACCACGACAGAACCTTATAAACCTCGACAGACCATCAAAACACCAATAGAAAAATCACTTATAAAACTTAATAAAAATAAAAGAAAAAATAAAATAGACTACTTTCCAAAAATATTTTTGATTTCAACCAACATTATTCAACTTCAAAATTTCGTGCAGAACCGAAGCAAATTTGCACGTTATCCAAATTATTCAATGGCTTCAACAGAAAAATAATCGCTTTAAAATTTATTTAAATTCATTTACTAAGTATAACATTCATAAATTTAAATAATAATAAATCATAAATATATATTTTTTTAACTTTAGAGTCTATCGTTCAGTTTATTTACGTTTAAGAGCCCATAGCAATGATACTTTAGAATGGGTGGAGTTAGCTACTTTGTCTCGCTTACTCCCTTATTTGCCTCAGAGAATACACCAGACTAATGACATTTATAAAAACTTAAAAAGTGGCTGTTATGTTTACTTTACTTCTTCATTTTGCCATTATTGGTACTATACTTAGCCTTATATTTTCCCTAATGATAAAGGGTCTATGTGGAGGGGATGATGTGTGATGGAGCGAAGATAATTTTACTGGAATTCATATTTGTATGGGAGGAGTATGTAATTTTCTGTAAAGGTAGAGAAAAAATACGTAATGGCACTCACAAAAATTTAGATTTTCTGTTTTTTTTTATATGAATTTCTTTTTATAATCGTCAGATTTAAGTAGTGTTTAATACAGTTTACGATGTTCCTTCTTGTGTATCGTAAGGAGAAGTGTAATTTATAAATGTTTTACTTTAAAAAATAATAATAATTTAAGTAATTTATACGGAAAAAAATTTCATATTTTTCGAGTTTAATCGAGCTTTAAATTGTAATTTTTAATGGCGTTTAGCTCGCGTGGAATTTGGTGAGTTTGTCTGTTCCTCCTTGCTTCTCGAGCAAAAAATTTAGAAAAAAAACAAAACAAAACAAAACAAAAAACGCTAAAAAATTAAAATTTTTATAAAAATTAATTTAATAGTTCAATAGAAAAATAATAAATTATAAAACTTTAATTTTATTTTAAAGAAAAGTAAAAAAATTGATTAAACTTTATAGTAAATTATGTTTTATTATTCCGAAATAATATAAAAGCATAAAATTAAATGAAGAAAAAACGAAATTTCTGAAGTGTAGGCGATAAACAGAGATGGACATTTTATAAACTTTAATAAACCACCAAAATTTACTATTTTATCATCATAAAATTAAATATTTCGTCAATAAAACAATAAATTAAAAGTTTTAGATACTTAATTATTAAGTTTAGCCCATAAACTTTTTAAAAATATAATTTTTGACTCAATAATTAATCCCTAAACTTTTTAAAATATAAATTTTCAATGGATAATTATCCCCACAATCTTTATAACACTCAAACGCATCTTAACAAGGCGGGATATTAAAAAAAAAAGGCACAAGTATGTTAACAAAGTACTACAATAGTAAGAAAAACACTGCACTTACCATTGGAACAGAGGGAAATGCAACTTCAATGCTCAATCAAGTGCATGTATTACATCAACTTAATACTCATGTAGTGGTTTAGTGTATTATGTATTCAACCGTTTGACATGGGGCTATAATGCAACTAAACCCCATAACACTACTCATCACGAAATTTAGTGATTCCATCGTGACTATATTCCAATAAAATTAAATTCATGGGTCACGCTAAGAGCTACGGATACCAAATAAGCGACAAATTAATCACCGAAAAAGAAGAAAAACTATGGAAACTTAACAGATGTTTTGTAGACGCTTGCGTGTAACACTAAAGCTATATTCAAAAGATATTCCACGCTCGTTAAATATCATACGATAACAAATTCGTTTAATAGTGTTTTGTACAGATACAGATAAAAAAAAACCATGGAGGAGGGAAATTAAAGTTGAAACAAAAGTTTAATTGTCATCAAACTATTGATTAACTATACAATTATAATCGCATCGATAATTGTTTTTACTGATTTGAAATCTTAATTATTGAGTTTAGCCTCCTCCTAAACTTTATAAAATGTCATTTCTTCTTTTTTTTTACGTTCTAGAAAGTTTTGATACTAATTATTCAGTCAAAACATATTTTAAGGACTAATTATTGAGTCAAAATTTGTATTTTAAAGAGTTTAGAGGTTAATTATTGAGTCAAAAAATACACATTAAAGAATTTAGGAGTCTAAACTCAATAATTATTAGGGGATTAATTATAGGGAATTAAATTTAATAACTAAGTATTTAACATTTTAACATTTTTATTTTTGTGTTTTTAAACTATTGTAAAAATGCTAATAAATTTAGTTTAATGATTAAAAAATAAAATTGCATTTTTTAATGATAAAAGTGAGTTTAAACTCATTACACTTTTAGAAATTTTTTTAAACGTTTCAAATATTATATTTATATATTTTTAAATATTTATATAGGCCTAAAATATATTTTCAGTCCTTCGTGTGATGTTGTAAAATACAATTAAAACACTAAGTTAATTAAATATTTAATTACTTTTAATAACAGCCACCTCCGAATAACGGCCATTTTTTTATGTTCCTGTCAGTGTCCGTTGTAAAAAGGTTCGACTGGATTTTTGTTGTTTTTTTTCCTAATTGTATTTTATACACGAAAGATAAACTTTAAAATTATTAAATTTTTAGCAATTTTATAGGTATTTTAAACAAATGTTTTGATATTTTAAATATTAAATCTTTTATCAAGCTTGTCTTTAGAGTATAAGATGCAATTTACGTCGGAATTTTTATTAATTTTTATCAGACCATCTCTCCCAACTGAAGGGCAAGATGCCTCAGTTGTTACATAATAAAACAGCGCAGAAACAACAATAGAATAACTATTAATTAATATAAAATGCTCTAATTTAACAACGAAATCAATTAGTTTCTTGGGGCCATCTCTCCCAGTTCAGGTAAAGATGCTCCAACTCCGTTACGCATTCAAACGGAAGAAAAGTCACAAATGCGTGTAAAATGTTACAGAATAACCATCTCACACGTAAAATTACGGTCTTAACAGTAAAACAACGCTTATCCTTACAAAAAAGCAAAGAATTTTAAGATTTAAAACACGGTTTTTACGCGTTTATTTACGAATTAAAAGCAGTAATTCGGGTTATAAGCCGTGAAATAACAGTAGGAAAACAAAAAAGGAACAATTATATCTCGAGTTCTTTCAATTGTTAAAAGAACAAGGAATAAATTGGCGACGGGGGGATGCTCTACCATATAAGGCATTCATTGTCTGACGTAGTGATTTATCCGCCTTCAGTATTTCTTCTACCGACTTAGCCCAGAGGGTGCACTGTTCCACTTGACCCCCCATCACCTCTTCCCACGTTTTGTACTTCCGCTGTCGTTATTGACCTCTTGTCCATCGATTCGTTTTGCTTCAAATACTTAAAAGTGATTAAGAACCCATCTTCAATCATAAACATTCACCATATTAAAGATTCCGATGAGGAAACCGAATCAACTACTACACTACACTACAACTGTACTTACCACTTCTTAAAAGTGTACAGAACTAAAATTCTATTAAGAGAAATCGGCTTATCAATAAAGTTTGTAATACCCCTAGGGCATTATCAGTTGCTACCTGTAGTCAAACTTTACCCACCCCTACTGAATTATCACTTTATTAAGGTGCAAGTGGAAGGTACACACGCAGGTGGACGACCCTTCGGGGACCCTCATTCATATTTATTATCTTATTTATGAAAATATTCCGGTTGTGGCTTTAACGTTCGGTTAATTTATTAATTATTCTACCCTTATTTAACGTTTCTTCGAAAATTTTCATCTTGTGTCGCATTTTAACGCAAAAAAAAGATACTTTATAACGTAAATTCACGGGGTTTATAAAGTAGATAGTGCGCATGAAAGGTACGAAATTTCTTACGTTTAACGAGAAATTAACCCTTATTTAACGTTTTTTAGTGCAATATTTAAATTATCTACGCGTTTAAGTCGCGTTTTAACGCATCGAATCACTAAGAAAAGCGCTTTACAACATAAAAAACAAGGTTTATAAATGACTCATTCAGAAGAAAGCGCGCATAAAAGATTCGAAATTTTCTTACATTTGCCGCAGAATTAGGCATTTTTTTTCCCTCTCCCTTCTTTAATCAAGGGGGAAAAAAACCTCTTAATAAATAAAACCTCATCAATAACGAATAAACAATGAAGAAGTAGAATAGTTTTTTAAACATTTTTTCTGGTAATTAAATCTTTACTTTATCTGGCGAGAGGTAAATTCATTAAGTAGAAGTATGCTCGATATATCTTCCTCCAACAACAAAGACGTTTGGAAACTGTGAAAAGAGCTCTCATTTTGTACAAATCCGGTACAATTTATTGCTAACTGCTAACGATAGCGTGTAATTATTTAGATTAGAATCTTGCAGAATCTCCTTTCGAAGGAAATGGGACGGAAGAATTGCCGCCAACTAAATTCATGTATGCCCAACATTGTTTGAAGTTTGATAAGCGGAAGATTTTCATTCCCCCTTCCTCCTCCTCCTCCTCCTCCTCTCTTCGTGTACGGTACTTATACATTAACTTCTACATTAGAGGAAGAACCTTTAAAAAATGCCATGTAGACAAAAGGATGTCGGACAGAAACCTTTCTTAGTCGCTAAACTATCGGGAAATTTTAGAAAATTAACCATAAACACGTTATATTCATTAACATAAAAAATGTCTTTTCGGGTTTCCCTCGGTATTGCGCTGAACATAATGTCGTTTTCTTAAAAATTCACTAGATTTTTCTTAATAAAAGCTAAAGATTTTATTAAACTGGCACAGAATTTCACTCGCTATTACGTTTTGTCGTAAACTTCGCAAAAATTTTGCAAGGTTTTGCTTAATAAATGTTAAAATAAGATATAATTAACGTTAATAATCTTATTAAAACAAGTCCAGAATTTCACTCGATATTGCGCTTCATACACTAGCATGTAAAACATGTATTTATTTTTAAAAATTTAAGCATTTTTTAACCTCTCGCTACATCGTTACTGGGTTAAATAGAATCATTTATAGTAATTTTATGCGTTACAGCGAGAAAAATGAAGCGTTACTCACAAAAAGTCTAACTATAAATTAATTGTCTTCATAAAATTTTGTAGAAAATGAATCCCTCTATTTAACGCTAATTACAATTATTATAACTCGAAATATTAAATGAAAATAAAATAAAATAATTCAAAATTATCAATATATTTATTTAACTGTTTATTTCAAATAACGCAATATCAAGTAATCAAATCTTAATGAAGTGCTCCAGATTAAAAGCGCTTTTATGGAACATTTTATTAATTATTAAGCGCTTAAAGAGAAAATATAACATTTTAACTAGCGCAATATCGAGTTTATTCACTATAAACAACTCTCCTATATTCTAATTTAACCAAAACAACGCAGAATTAACGTCAATAACTCCTTGTTAAAAACTAAACTTTGCTAACGTTGATCCACTCGATATTACGCTATCACAAAATCAATAATAATAATAATAATAATAATAACAAAAAATTCTGCAAGATGTACCTCAAAATTAACGATAATTCCTCAACTTCTTAGAAAAGCTTCATTAAAATTGACGATATTTAACCTTTCGAGTAACGTAATATCGAGGTAACTCGTAATAAACTTATAGTTGAATATCTGTTAATCAATAAACCATCAGAATTAGCAAAAGTACTAACTTGTAAGACAGAAACCATTCGGATACTACGTTACCTTAAATCGATTATAATGAATTTTCTACTAGGTCTGCCGTCATAAAAACGTTATAAGCGTGAAGGCAGTTAAATCTATTATTAATTCGCGTAATGTTCTTAATTGTAACCTTTAAATTTAATTAGCTATAATTCCGCGAAATGAGTCGGTGCATCCGGACGGTGTCAGCGAACACAGCAGCTGTTTTGCGTAGAAGGTCAAATATACGGAGGGATCACTAATGTGTCAAAACAATGCGAACCAAACAACTGGATTGGCAATGTTTACCATAAAATATCCAGGCAACGCTCAAACTTCTATTATCATTTTAATTAACGTCATTAATATGTTAAAAGGTGGAAGTAAATCTAGCGATGTTTCACACGCAACATCATTTTATCTATGTCATTGCATGCAATTATCTTACATAATAAATATATAAATCGAATAAAATTGTATTATATACGATTATAATTTTGACTAAATAATTATTTTTATTACAGTAAAATATTTTCTAATCGTACCAATGGGGTGAAAATATGACGTGTAAGTTGATAAGTCATACGTATTTTTTTCCTTTTTATTAATAAATTTGCATTTTATGTTGGTTTATACCTAGAGATGGCGCTAGGGTACCTTAAGGACACTATTCACTTGAGAAAATTTTATAAATAATTTTGATTTTAGCCTTAAGGATCATATAGGGTGACGAATTTTTATATGACTAATCCCTATGTAAGTAACATAGAGTTTAGGATCTATAATGGTCTAGGATATATAAAATTTTAAAAATTATCATTTTTATAGGGATTTATAAGGTAATTTTAAATATTTCTTGTTTAAATATGATTAAATTCCTTATTTTTAGGTTTTTTTTTAAATATAACTCTTGAGTTATTTCCTTAAGTTGTTTAGAGCTTCTCCCTCTATCCAATTATAAGACACACTCCTCATAAACCAGTCAGTGATTTTTTTTATGAACCAGACAATTAACACACATTTAAGGCTATAATTTAAAAAATAAACCTTAATAATAGGTGTATTTTAAGTAATAAATACTCGAAATTTTGTTTTTATAAAATAATCGATAAGATACAATTTATATTTTTTTGCATACAGGTCTACACCAACCTCAATATTTAAATATTAATAATATCGTTTACGGCTTTTTTTAAAACAAAATTTTGGCCATGGGCCATTTAAACTACTTAAAATTCGATCATAAAAACTTATAAAATATTTCATTAATTCGATAAGGTTTATTATATAAGAAATAAATGGTAACAAGTGATTTTATCTGTGGTAACCCCCTCTCTATTTAACATTTTAAATGTTTTTTTTTAAGTGGAAATTTCTTCATTTTTTCAAATTATTTAATTTTTTACAATTTACACAGTAAAAATTAATTATAATTAAATTACATACTCGTAAACATTCAAGGTCTGTGTTTAAATATATTTATTTTTTACGAATTACTCTTACGAAATTTAGGCCATTTTCTTTGTATTATGCTTAAAATAACTCATAAAAACTTGGAATTTCTTAAGAAATTTCATAATATACTTCATTAAAGAGCGAAAGAATGACAGGAATGAGATTACATTCGCGCCTCTTAAAGGTTGGTCATGTGTACAACCTTCATTTTGGGCATTTTTTTTAATTAAGGAACAAAATACCTTTTGTACGAAAGATCGTTGAGATTCTTAATTCTAAATCATAGCCGAGATGCCAGAATCAGTGGGGTTTTTTTGTTTTATTTTTTTTTTAGCGCTTACAAATGCATAACTCCAGCAAACTTAAACTCTATAACAAGCAATTAGTTGTTTATCTTCATCTTCCGAACGACTTACAAGCATTAACTGTTAAAAGAGCATTATTTCTATAACATAGGTGCCGAAAAGAAGGTGTATATATATATATAAAGAAGAGCAGAAGAATGTCTTCAAACAAAGCACAGCGTATTTAAGAGGTACCGTTGGGGTTATCTAGAATATGTTAACAAAGAGGGTGGAACACGCTACAAGTGTTAAGCCGTTAAAGTCAGCATAAACAATAGAAGATGTCGGACCACCGCGAATTTAAGCTCGAGGCGTATCACCCCATCGCCTCCGGTGTTCGGGCGCGCCCCCCACATCGATTACGTCATCGAGAAGAATTTAGTTTAACCAATAATTTCTAGAATTTCGAGAAAGATGTGCCTATAAAGGTGGCATCCCGCGGTTAGTAACGAGATTTCACCGGATGAAAACGAGAACCCCTTCCTGTTTGTTTGGCGTCTTGATCCCGGGATTACTTTACAGCTTCCTTCTCCTTTGTTGCAAAATGGTGATATTCTTTAATCGTACTCGTAAATTTATAAGGTATCACCCGGAGAAAACAAGCCGCCATTTCCTTCAGGAAGGGTTTAATGTAGCGAAAGCCAACTCGGTAATGTCTGTCAGCTTCTTCTTCTTATTATGTTTTCCGATAGTTTTCTGTGGGGGTGCACTTTAATTCCTCCATAAGATGAAAAGATGAGGAGTTAAATGAGACGTAAAGACGCATCTGACATCTGAAAAGAATCCAGGTCAAATATATACTGTTTTCTCCTTCATGCTAGATGAAAGCATCAATTGAGCTTCTCTCGCCTCCCGCTTCGAGTTATGACAATTTTAATTAAAAATTCTATTAATGTAACCGTGTATAAATAAGATTTTTCGACGGTCTCATCCGGCGATGCAATTGGATAAATTGATAACCAATTCGTTTCGTCACATCACTTCACGCTCTCTTCAAAAAATTCTGGCAATTTTGTTCGTTTAAATTCAATTGTTTTTTTATTTATAACGAAATTATAAATATATCTTTATATTTAAAAGAAGAATTCGAGTGAGATTTGTTATTTAAGTATATAAATTTAATTCGAAATTACATTTATAATCATAAAACAAGATGAAAGAGTGGTTTCTAGAATATAGATAAACCTATTATAAAAACTGTTTAGAACTGCTTAAATTTTCTTCGTGGAAATTATCTTAAATATTACCAAGAAAATATTAAAGAGAAGCAAAAATATGTAAGTTACAGGCCTTAGAAAGAGATTTATGAACAAATGAAGTTAAATAATATGGTCAAACCGGTGAAGAACGACTACTAACGGCATCATTAAAAGTGACTGTTATTGGAGGTTTGACTGTATATAAAATATTGATTTATATGTTATAAAGCAACTCTTCTTACGATTCCAGCATTTTTTATAACAGAATAACGTAAACATATACAGATTTAAAACACGAATTCTCGATAAATCAACGTTTATTACAGAAAATTATGCAAATGAGCTTATCGAAGATGCTCCAGAAATGTAAATCTAAACAAAAACATATTAAAAATCACAACAATTTAAGAATCCTCAGCTAAATTTAATCAAATCCCCCCGCATCCTTCATACTTTTAACCTCAAGCAATTAAATGTATTTATATAAAACCAGCGTTTGTAACTTTAAACAAACGAAGGACACTTGTTTAACAATTCATTTTCTTGATTAAATTTTTTAAAAAATTGACTAGTAAATTAATAAATCTATAATAAATAAGGAAAAGTATATATATATATTTACAACAAATTATTAAATTCTCTGCAAATTTTGCCAGTTATCGCTATTATATTTCAGTCACGTAAACTATTAGATAAGAATCTTTCCCCGAATTCAGGAAAAAATTTGATTTTATTATCAATAAGAATAAAGAAAGTGGAGAAAAGGATAGCCTGATAAGATTCAAATAACATTGTTTTGTAGAAGAGATTTCCTTTTGTGTTTATTCATCCGTTAGTGATCAAATGCTTTCCTTATCTGAAAGTCGAATTCGTTTAAATGATCAGCAAAATAAGATTTTTGTATATAACTTTTATTATTTCGTTCCCCCTCCCGCTCTAAGCATCCCCCTTCGACTGCTTGTTTTCATAATTTACTCGAAGAAACAAGCGTGCAATCTACAATTTCGTAAGAGTTAGAATTCGTCCCTCGTCCAGAATAAATTATTTTATTTTACTTTCTTCTATTTTCCTATACTTTATAATGTATTAACTTATGTTTAAAGCAGCAAATTTCCATTTAAAACCCTTTAAACTACGGGCTAAATTATATATTGTAACGCTTCCCTACTCACAGGTGGATAAGAGAATTTTAAATGTAAATTTTACTTTTATTACTGTAATAAAATTCTTTAAAATAAATTTATTATAATATTTTCAAGCTTAATTATATAATAATTAATTTAAATTAGATTTTAATTGTTTAATTTTATCATTTTTTAAGAGAGTTTACTACGCCTTCGGGTATTTTAATTTAATGTTTTAAAGTTTTTTTTTTAAATTAAAATGTTAAATTAATTTTTAAAGAATAATATAATTATAATTAATTTTAATTTGCATTAATATGTTTAACATTAATTCGTTTCAATCATTTTAAAAAAGGCATAATTTGCTATAATTTCGTTAAATATAGTCTAATTAAATAACTTATTTAAGAATTGCATACAAAATAACCTCCAAAAACGACCATGTTTTATCTGTCCGTTGTTCAGAGGTTTTAGCCGTTGAATATACTTTAAATATGAAATTATAAAAAGATTTTTAAAGTAAAAATTTAATCGAAATTCATTAAAAAAAATTAAATAATAATAAATAACTTGCTTAAAATGCTTATAAAATTTTATAGTTTTCTTTAAATAAATTTATATTTTAAAATCATTATTCTCATACATTATTTTAAATTTAAATGTATTAAATTTAAAATTAATTAAAATTTTATATATTAAAGGAAATTCTCATAGACTTTGCATAGATTAAAGAAGATTCTCGTAGACTTAACATAGATTAGAGGGATTTTATTAATAAAGTTAACAACATTGTAAATCAAGTATAAATAAATAAAAATATAGGCCTATATATATAAAAAAATAAGTAAAGAATTTTTATATTCAAGGAATTTTTTTTATTTTATTATTTTCTTTGGTTTGTTTGTAGTAAACCTAATTTAAAATTAGTCCGAATTCCAATTTTCGGAAAGATCACAATTTCGACGGAATATGATTTCCGTTTTGCATTTTTCAATAAAATCTTCACAAAATGTGATTTTCTTTTCAATCTACATCTCCATTTTCCCATTCCAACATTGTTATATAATATCCTGCTTGGGAAAATAACTTATGTCAAAAGACCTACTTATAAAAGGGAACATTCACAAAATTCGAATGAATAAAATAAAAAATATTATATATGGGGACTTATGTACGGTTGTTTGTACACGTGTACATGCCATACATTATATTAAAAGTCATAATTAAACTAAAAAAAAGACCTCACATGGAGATAAGATGATTACATTATAAGCTCGTATAGAGCTTAGAAATCTCTCTCCCTCTCCCTCTGTGTATGAGGTCTTCTGGAAGTAGTAGGCAGAGGATGAGAAAAATCCCTTCTGCTTACTTCTACACTAACAAAAGTAGCCTTAAGGCCAAACAAAATGCATTTCCTGAGGTATTTTAGACTCGATAACTTATTATTATAGGTAACAGGTCGTTATGTCTTAGTTTCGTTCATAATTCACGTGGTATGAAGAACAGGAAGTCTATTAGACTTTAGGCTAATTACCTACTGTTTTATTACCAATAGGACCTATACTACTCCTGTATATATATATATATTTTTTTTTTTTCTTCGTTGAAACTTTCGAATAATATTATCTAATGATGTCCACCTTTGTCCTCTTGAATGGATCTTACATAAGTTACCTATTGTTAGTGGATGAGGCACATTTACATTAGGATAATTTTGGCTAATACAAGATCTAAAGGGCTTAGATAATTGTATTTTCTTCTTGTTATTTGTTTTTTTTTTTATCTCTTCTGACATTTGTTCCGTTGAAAATTAGTTCATAAATTTCTAGATTCACTGCTTGTTTGGTGAGGGTAAGAGTCGAGTAAATTATTCCTCGTACGGTATGAAATTTTTGTTTAACTTGGTCATAATGATCGGCAACACTTCTCACCAAGTTACTAATGTGAAAAAAATGTGGAATTTTCCCATGTGAAGGACTAAAACGACTTAGACATAATAACCAGTTTGTGCTCATAGATGGACATATGCAGCATTGTCATCTCTTTAATGACTTCACAGTTGTCATTGCTCTTAACACGTTTTCCAAAAAAGAATTTTATTTTTTTCTATAGTTCAAATACTTAGTTAAGAAGTAAAATATGAGCATACCAGAGTGTTAAGCTCGTTCCGATTGGCTGAAAAATTTTAGACATTCTGTAACAACTTCCATGAAAGATCAAGAGCTCGGTTTCTTTTTTCAAAACCAAAATTGCGTGGAATTTTTATTATTAAATACTTTAAAATCTTAAAATGAGGTTCAAATTATTAAATTTTTTTTAACTTTTTCAAGGTTATAAATGTATTTAAATTTCCCTAATTAAGTTCACTTTATTCTTAAATTTTGTCGTTATCTTATAGGATATTAACGTTGTTTCCTCGTGGATATCCTGTATAGTAACTATACTATTTCCTCAACTATAGGAAACGTTTAATAATTTAAAGAGGAAAAAAAAAAAAATAGGAAAGAATCAAGAAGTGTGAAATTACTCAGTCAATAGCTAACAGAACGAAACACCCAATCCATCGTTCCAACATACACAATAGGAAGAATTTTAAAAGTAGAAACACCCCAAAGATTTAAGCTTATTACATGCTCTCATTCTCTTATAACTGACGTCTGAAATAAAAGACAACAGTTGCATTTCCCACACGTAAAAGCCGGATAAAGGCTATAAATCCGTGAAACCATGTGTAAAGCATTTTACTTTGCTTTTATTTCGATGCTTAAAAATGATTAAAGATTTAATGTCATTCCAGTTTAAATATATATATATATATAATGGGAATTATATAAAATTGCCTATTTTATAACGTTATTTTCTACATTATTTTTAAGATTTTGAAATATATATATAACGTTAAAATCTTCTAAAATAATTCCATCTGCAGATGACATCAATAGTGCATGAAACTTGAATAAGAAGAAAAGTAATTTGTTAAACAAGGCATAGCTTTTTACTTGGGTTTAATTATTAAATTAGTATATCAATATTTATGCTTTCGGAATCTAAAAATTGAGATTACCCAGTATAATTGATTTTAAAGAACTTCGTTTCTACATAAATTCATTTACTTAGTTTAGATTTAACTTAAGCTATTGTAACTAAAGTATGATTTTACTAACTTTTTCTTCTTCTTTCTATCTTTATCTCTTCCTGTATCCTAATGTGGAATCGCTATTTGTTATCAACAACTACCACTCCTTTCTTTCATTCACCTCCTCTCCAGTCAATCTCTTCACGGTAGTTCCATCTTCTCCTTGGCTTACTCCTCTTCCATTTCTCTTCAACTCCTAACTCCACCATCTCCACCATCTTTCAGCCCACATAGTTGTTATCACACTTCATAATTTTACTAACAGCGTGTGTATAATTTAAGAATCAAATCATTTCTACGGCAATAAGTATGCATAATTTAAAAGAAAAATGATTTTTACTGGTATAAGCGTTACTTAAAAGCAAAAAGTTATTTAAAAATATAATTTTTCTGGGTACAGGTACAAGAAAAACACAATTTTTTTTCTAATGGTAAGCGCACAAGAACATAATTTATCTAGCAATTACCTATATTAAAGAAATTAGGAATTTTATATAGGTCATTTTAATATATTTATAAGGTTATAGACCGTATATTATTATTATAGATGTACTGTACTATTGGTGGAGATTTTTTTCGTGTAGTTACTCAACTTGAACTCCTCCTGACAATCAATTTTATTTTCGAAACTTTTTGCATTTTCTTCCAATTCCATACAAAACAGTCAGGCAATCTCACAAAAATTTTTACCAGTAGCAAACAAAGAGATGAAAACACGCCAAGCAGAAACAAAATGCGATTTTCCTATGAATACAAAAAGCATTGTATGCATACATACTTGCGTAAGATTTTCGATACCATACAGCCTAAGTGTAGAGAAGACGAATTTTTCGACTGTTCAATTATGCATGATGAAAGATATCAAACAAGAATGTGTCTTCTTCCTCTTCTTCTTCTACTTTTTTCTCCTATATATTTATATTTTATGCATTTTCTATAAGTTAAGGCGGCATCTATCCATTCAATTATGCATTATCAAAAAACTGTCTCTGTTTTGAGGACAGCTTCGGGGTTTCAATTTCGTAAATTTTATTTAATTCTTATTAAAAATTACTTTCTAAAAATTATTGAAGGAGTAAATTGAATGCATGATCACGAATGACTCGACAAACAAAGCCTAGAGCTGCTGCTACCACGCTAACATTAATATCTTGATAGTATCATTAATTTTGTCGTATGCTGTTTTATTAATATATAAATTTATTAGAGATTACGTTTATTTTACAAATCCATTCAAAAATTTTAAATTTTCTTAATATTAATTCAGATATTAACTTAAGTGTAGCGACACAAAATTTCGAATTAATTAAAGAAAAAAAAACAAGCCCAATAAAGTTTAATGTTTTTAACCTAGTAAAAAATCTAAATTTAAAGAAATTTATTTTTTGTATTTCTAAATCTGCTTATTCGTTTAAAATTTACAACTATTAATTAACTTTTTAAGTTAAATAAACATTAATGAAATCTATAAAAACAAGTAAACCTATTTAAAGGGTTTTCCTGTTAAGAAATAGCTTCAAAAAATAAATTAAACAGTAATTACTCGGACAAAAATCATTAAGAAGACTTAAAAAGATTATAATGGATGTTTGAAAATCAAAATAGTTTAGATTTGTATACAAGGAAACTAATGGTAATAGGGTTAAGGTTGAACAGAGAACCATTTAGAGCTTGTGGAGCGGTTCAAGGTTGGACCTACAGAAAATTATCTGACAAATGAGTTTCATTTAATTAAGACGATCGCAGATGTTTGATTGTTTCTTTTTACGTTTCAGGGACGACTTTTTTGTCACACCCCAAGCTTTTTTCGTGCCATATAATTACGATAATTTAGGTCGAGTACGCAATCGGTTGTATTATTCTAGGCGCCTATGTCATTTTACAGGTCTCTTTGTATTAGTAATCACCTCCCTGCTTAAATAATAAAACTGTAATTATTATGAATCGAAGTACTTCTTACATTAAACATAATTTAAATTATTCTTCCAGCCTTAAACTCCTCATCGAGCCTTAAACGAGCCTTTAACATCGTATAATTGCAAAAAACTCTTTAAATAATTGTAAAAAATATGCACAAAAATCTAAAATCTTACTTTTTTAATCAAGAAATGTTTCCAACGGAGAAAAATATCTCGAATCTTCCATATAGATAAGCAAACATGATTAATGGTTTACATGCCTAAGCGCAATTTTAAAGTTGATTAACTTTTATTCAACTGGAAACTTACGTATAAAAAAAAAAGCAATAATAAATAAATAAATCGAGATTTAGACACGAAAACATCATAGAAAATATTAATGGAGTTAAATATAATTAATTTTCTTAACTGTATCGATTTATTAATTTTTTTTTAGATACGTGGACTTATAGATTAAAAGGAAGCAAGATAATAATCGATAACTAACGATTTTACATGCTCACGTTGAAGGATTTCATATAATTTTATCTCATTTATTTGCTTGAAGAAACTTTGTTTTTTAATTTTAGAAAAGTTTTTAATTAAATCTTTAAATATATAATTGTTTAAATTAATATTCATCATAAAATTATAAGGTTTTACAAAGAGCATTTTCTTAATTTCCTGTTAGAAATGTGTAAAAATTCTCCAAAAATTAAAATTATAATTAAGAAAATTACAGCTTCAACACAAAATTTTTAAACATAAATTAATTTATAGGTTATTTTATGTTGATCATTAAGTACAGTACTGATCTAGTACATCCTTCACTACACAGCAATGCTATAAAAATGCATTTTCAAAATACTAACTAATATAGATATGAAAACAAAAGAAAAATAAATTTTAAAGATATTCAGCATTCTAAGAAACTCTCTCTAAGTTTCAGAATTTATAATTATTTATTGTCTACTCTTAAAGATCTTCAAAAGCTGACAGATCAGTATATTTATCAGCTGTACAATCATTGGTTTCTTTAATAAATCGGCTGTACAGTACTATACTGTACAGTACATATATACATTTGTATACTATTTACTTTATTTCTCTGCCTTTTCTTAATAATTACTTATTTATTTTTTTACCTAGCGCAGTTTTACCTACAAACTACTATCAAATAATAATAAACAATTAAGTAATTAATTAGAGTTAACGAATAGTCATTTTTTAGGCTAATTAGTTAAAAAAAATAATGTTAATATATATAAAATAATTAATTATTCTTAAAGTTTTAAGTTATCTTAGGCTATAGACTATTTTTTTTTTTAGAGTCAATTTAAATTAAATATTTTAATTATATATCGTCTTAAATACAATAGAAACAAAATGCGATTTTCCTATGAATACAAAAAGCATTGTATGCATACATACTTGCGTAAGATTTTCGATACCATACAGCCTAAGTGTAGAGAAGACGAATTTTTCGACTGTTCAATTATGCATGATGAAAGATATCAAACAAGAANATATAAAAATTTAAATAGAGTTTTTTTTCAAATAATCTGGTAGAGATTCTACAGATAGCCACATGAGGAAGTTGAATTTGAGCCAAATTTTATTAAGATTTCTTAGAAAAACTCATTAGATTTCTTCGGTTCAATGATACAACGTGTTTTGGTCAGTTTGAATTTTTAAATTTGATTTCCAATTACTAAAAAACAGAAAAAAAGGGAGAAAAAATTACTTGTCATCATCATCAGGAGCAGCATCATCATTAACTTTTATATTACGAAAAATAAACTTAAAAACAAAAATATATATGAAGATAATTGTAAACAGTTCATAAACCTCTGAGAGAATTTAATCATCATTTATAAATTTAAATATTCATTAAAAATATAAATATAAATTATCCATTGTTACAACTTAACAACCCATTTCAATATAATCGTCTAACTGAAAAATTCTTAAGAGTAACGCAATATAAAATTATTAAAGGCGTGACTAATGATATAAAAAAAATATTTAAAAAAGTGTATGAAAAAGCTGCAATTTCGAATTACTTTAAGCAGGTCTGCTAATTTAATTGTCTAGAATTTAGAAGCGTGTCAAGAATTGTGTCAGAGAAACCTTGTGACTGATGACAAGATTAGGAATAGAGAACAAGATAGGCACGCCTAGAGAAAATGATCTTTAAACACGAAAGAATTTAGGTATAAAGAAGTATGTACCAGAGTTAATGATAAAGCTAAATTGCCTAAAGGGTGCTAGAAAACAAGAAGGAACGAGTAAATCATGAAAACGTTAGTCCATAATATATCCTAAAAATTAAATACTGATTAATGTTAGGATCCGGTAGTATATGCCACTTAAGGTCTTGAAACTTGTTTTTTCTAAATGATAACGTAGTCTGTTGTTCTAAATTTATGTAAAAATATGTAAAAGACCTGATATCAAATGTGTTTTCAACATTCACGAACTTCTATTATTTATTATTAAAAAACCATAATAAAATTGAATGTATAAGCAAGAAAGCCTTGATTTAAACTTCTTACAATGGTTTATTATTCAAAACATGTTTATAAATAATTAAATTCACAGGTCAATGAGAGAAATAGAATTGGCCAATACTAGAAAATGTTTTTTTAAATTTAATTAAATGCAAATTTCGTATAGGACTTGAAGGAAAATTAGACCTTTGAGTTAAATTCTTGACAGGTTAGTTTACAAATATGTTAATTTTTAAAAATCTTTTATTAATTATCATTTAAGAAATGCCGAATTGAGTAGCTTCGTATGTTTAAGCAACTATCTCACGATTTAATTCGAGGTTAGTAATTACCTAATTAATCATTAGCCGATACTTTAAGAGTACTTGCGCGATTCTTTACCTAGAGCGGTACCCTTTTACTTCTACCCCCGCAGAGCTCTGGGAGAAGAACTGAGAAATGTTCACACACATCCACCCGCAGCGAATGGCAAGCAAATCTACTTGACTGCTGTATCTTAAATAGGAGATGATCACTTATTCCTAGTCTCAGACCCCCTCCTAACAGATAAGTCACTGACTTATAAGTTGCTAACTACGCCATTACTGGTGTAGGTCTATATAAGACTTTACTCCTTTCATTAAACGAAATTTTAACCAAATATGATTAAAAAATAATTATATATAATAAATTCGAAATAAAATTAAAGGCATTTGCTTCTTAAACTCGAAAACCATTCACAAATTATAATTAAAATAAACTTTTTACTGATTAAACTTCACTTCGCTTACACTTAGAACAGTGGTAAATTATTATTTTCTGACTTTTTAACGTGTTATTTTATTAAATTTAAGCTTTAATTTCACTATTATAAGAATTAATATAGGTTATAAAATTTATATAAAGTCAGATAATGTAAATCCAACTTGAAAATTCGACTTAAATTCAACATCTTGTGACACGTCTTAACTTAATCTGAATACATTCTTAGCTTTGTTGATGTCTATAGAATAAACTTCGAATTTCCTAAATATTTCTTTCCTTGTCCATCGAGACACAAACTATTCAAAGAGATAATGCGAAGTTGAACTAGATAAATATATTTAGGTACAAAAAATAATAAAAAATAAAAATAAAGTATTCGGACATTAAGCGATATATTAGTCGAAAATATATGGGAGGGTATATTCAATCAATGGAGATGTGAGATGATATTATAGAAGCTAAGCGACTTTGCTATCATACTTCTTTTCTGTCGGATCTAATGGACAAAATCGTTAGTAGAAGAACGTTTTGAATTATTCACTTCAGACAGGGACGATTCTTCATAAAATATTCAGTGAGAATTGCGAAGACGGAGATTCCTGGACTATGAGTGGCAAATAACAGGTTCTCATGCAGTTTGAGAAAATTGAACGGTCTATTTATTTGTTTTTAATGCAGATGAATAGTCGATAGTTATATATCGATCTCAAAAGTTTTTTTTTATTCTTTATATAGATAGCTTTAGATTTTGAACGGGAAGTACAGTACAGTACAGTACAGTACATAAGAGATAGGATACTATTACCCTTAAGCTACGTAGTTCTTACATGTTTTCTATATAGAATACAGGCCTAATCCCTTATCCCATTATTTAATATTATGTATGGAATTTTAATCTTTTATATTCATATATTTAGGAACAAATATAAACAATGAAATATTTGCATCGTATTGTATGGAGCTTGGAATTCGACTTAGAATTTTTTAGAAGGAAGCTCGGAATAAAGCATATAATTTTTTTAAAATAACGTTTATTATGTAGTAATTTGCATAAATTAAAGCTCCTTTTTTAAAGTTTTATATAACTTACATCTAAGTTTAGGCTATATTTTAAATGAGAAACTTATGACTTACTTTTACACTACTTTTATTTACAGTAGTTTAAATGTTTTTTATCTGCATTTTCCTTGCATTTTAAACTTTATTATTCGATAATATACGATATGTATCAATTTAAGTTAGAGGTTTTACATATGTGGGCCTGCTTTAGGCCTATATTTTGAATAGGAAATTCATAGAACTACCTTTACTTAAATAGCTCTCAGTTTATGTATTTATGCTTATTTAATTTATTTTTGAATAAAAAAGGGGTTTAAATTCGTGTAAATTTTAAAAATAATCTTTCAACATTAGCTATAATATAATAGAACAATTTTGCACAAACATTTGTACAGTACAAAACATTGTAGAAAACATCGTACAGTACAAAACTACAAGAATAAATCAATTTTATTGTTATAAAAATAAATAATTTGTAAGATTTTAAAATATTTTACTATATTTTATTTAATTTTATTATATTTTCTAAATATTAAACTCTTAAAAATTAAATTTCTTGTTTAATTTTCTAGGGGCCTAATACTACAAAAGGCTCCCTTCACAAAATTAATAATCAATATTACAATAGCTGTAATTGTTTAAATTATTAATTATTACAGATACAATACAATACTCAAATAACATTTATTATGCGCATATTAATTTTAAGGTAGGCCGTATACTTATATTATAGGCCTATTATAACCCTATACTATGCTAGCCAGCACTTACATTGTTACTATAATAGTTTCAATAACTAGGGCCTACTATTTTAAATACGATCCTAATAGGCTAATTACTAACAATAAAACACGGGAATATAATAATAAGAAATTCTTTTTTATCATTTTATTAACGCTTAGAAGCATAATTCATTAATTCCAAACTACAGAAGCGCATTGTTCCTATAGTAGAATAGCATTATTAATTTTATTAAAGTGCCGAAAGAATAGGCGTAGGGGCCGTTTTGGTAATTAATAATAATGTTTTTTTTTTCTTAAAATAATAATAAAAAAATCGCTAAAGAGGAATAAAATGGCCGAAACCTTTACCATTTAGAAAAGGTGCATTAAGATATTATATTAGAAAGGAGTTTAAGAATGTGGAAAATGCTATTTAATTTTGAGCAGGTGTGTCGGGAAGATAAAAGAAAAGAATGGTTCTATACAGTAGAACATTTGAGAGAAAATAGTTAAGTTTGGATGTAAGAAGAGATGAATGACTGGATGTTTACGTGACAAGAAAAATTCTTTTTGAAAAAGCCAACTCGCCCTTAGGCTAATTAATGAGAAATGATCGCTATTCTACTTTAGAGAATGGCACTTTTTAAAAATATAAAAGATCAAAATTACCTACACAACTTTATGCAATTAAAGGTTTATCATTTGTTACTGATTAAATTAAACGAATTCTCTTTTATCTTTCTTTTTAAACGTAAGAATGCTTGCTTATAAAATTATTTGATACCCTTAATCTCCTTTAAAGATGAATATTGTTAGAGAATAATTTGAGATTTGATAGGATTTTGGTTAAAACTGTATATTTTTAAGTTTGTTATTACAGTTAAATCGATCGATTAAAGATAGGAGACGAAGTATCGATCGAGTGATCAAGGAAGATTAATAATTAGAAGCTTCTTATAAACATATATATTTAAATGTGTAAAAATTAGTTTATTTTATGCGAATTTCTCTTCCATATTTCTTTTCTTCGTTAGATTTATGGATTTTAATTAACCCCATCATTTCCCATTTTCCTCATAACAATTAGAATTTTTTTATTAGTTAGTTAATATCAATCTAAGGCATCACTTCTCTTTGAAAATTTACTTTATATTCCATAAAGAATGGAAAATATCTGATTCTTAATAGAATAAATAGAGTTTTAGACAAGTAAAGTATTGAAATTCTGTAATAAATTAAATTTATATTAAACATCTATTACAAATTAAATGATTAAAATTTAATATAACTCTCACAATAATCTCAAATTTATTTTTAAAAATTCTTCGACAATAAAAATAAAAATTAATTTTTATAAATGGACGAAACATAATAATTTGACTTGATTTTTTTTTTGGTACAAAATTTTTATTACTTTGGTTAATAGGCTATATAATAATTAAGATGGCTTCCTGAACTTAAAATGAGTTGTCCTTAAAATATTTATTACCCTCTTCAACCTTTATAGAATTCATGTGGAGTGAGAAGTCGAATTTAATTCCAGGAGATACGAGATGCACACTTACAAGTCGCATTAAGTTTGCTTAATTATTAATCGCATTAACTGTAATTGAAGATGAATGCCTAATTAATTTAATTGCCCAAAGCTAATTTTCAGAAAGGTTTTCCGCACTCATCCGGTAATTTGTGGACTTCAATCCATCCAACTTTAATAAACGTTAAATTCATCCAAGTTTGCTCGTTTTAAGCCTTTAAAACTCGCTCCAACTTTCCATTCTTCTCTGTCATACATCTCCGTTGAAGTAATGAGAATAGTTTTGTACAGTATACATTATAACTAATTGTAAATTTATAAAAATTATGCTCCTTTTTCCTCTTGTAAATCGTGTTTTCCATTCCTTTCCATCTCGTGTTATATAAATTATAATGAAATATAATTTTTAAACCTTTAGAACATGCATCAATTTTCCGTATTTTCTCTGTAAAATTGCTTTGTACTGATGAAAGTTGTGGCTTTTTAGCATAAAATTTAAGTTTCTTAATTAAATTATTGTATTTTAAAGATATATTTAAGTTTTTTTTAATTAATTAACTGTATTTTTTTGAAAGATTATACCTTCAAAATCTTTTTCTAGTTTTCTCATAAACTAGATCCTTTATCAATTTTCACAGTTTGCCATAGAAGTAATGCTTGGTTATGGATAATTATAGTCTTTAAACACGAATCTGTATGCTTTACAACAATATTCTAAGATATACTTAAACGATGCATAATTTTAATTTTAATGAGTTTAGTATTAATTTATAATTAAAATACAATTTAATTAGCCATTATATCGTTAATTACATAATTTATGAGTTATATTTTTTACTTAACAAAATTTGGAATATTCCTGAAGTTAAACTTTTAACATTTTAAAGCTGAAAATAATTATTTTCCTTTAAAAAATTTAATGCCTGAAACATTTCAAATATATTTTTTATAACAAAAATTATCAAATATATTTTATGTAACTCATTATTTCGCATTTATGTGAAGAATATTCGACGTAACTCTTTTTTTTTTCGCAAAGCTTAACCGACGTTCTATAAATAAATAAATAAATAAATAAAACCGCTTTTGACTTAAGGATATAAAAGTCAAATTTACGAATCATTGATCCTGAATGACAGTTATTATCTGGATAACACATCTACAGAATTTCCTAGATGTGAAAATGCTGTTAGAAATCATAGACAATCTGTACGTTTCCCACCGCATTCGGCGATGTTACTAAAGCAAAACCGTCCATCCCCGTTACCATAGCTACTAAGATAGGCGGTACCCTAGGCATTGCCTATCACGTGACGTGACACGTGCCATTGATATCAATTAAATAGCTATTTACATTATTATCTTGTCGGATTTCGGGAAGTTTGAATTATTAGAGAGGCGTATCCCGACAGCTGGCAATGTGCTCTTTATTGTTCATGTGACCGTTGTGGAGTCCTAGCACAATGGAGCTGTGTGAATAATTATCGTTCTACCACAGCTATTATTGTATGATTTAGCGGTGATTTTAGTAGCAGATTAAAGAATACTACCCCAAATCCCGCTACCATAAAAAAAACTAACTTTGGAAAGGTGATAAAGGGAGGAATATGGGGTTCTATATCTCCCTTTTGATCGAATATAGTTTAATACAGAAAAGCTATTATTGTTATTTGACGTATTAACTATACTCGTTGTACGCTAACAATACATCAGTAACAGTGTAACAATCGTAACATGTTCAGCTTTTTCTAGTAATAACTGCGTAACACATGTTCTCCAGTTTGAATTATCTGATAATAAATAAACGATTTTTAATTTAATATTAATATATTACATAAATTGTAGGCTGTCAAAACATCTAATAAGCCCTTAATACCGTGTAAAGATATATAATATGTAGCTTAATCCAGCGATAATTATATAGCATGTGTAATATGCAAGTTATCAATATTTAATCTAGGCCTACGTTACGAACTGTAGACTATCCTATGAAATATTATACACATTATTATGTTGTCATGTTAGTGTGTATAATATTTGGCTTAATTTGTAATAAATTTAACTATTAATATAATTGTATATTGACCTGTAATTTAGTAACAGATCAGTGATTATTGGCCTATCCTGCTAAGTTGAAGAAAGATATAATTGATGGCATGCTGAGCCTAAAAATCCTGGATATAAGAACTATTTATTTAATTAATTTTATTAAATGTTCTTCTAAACATTCAAGCATGTTATCTCTTAGATAAAAATGATAATAACATATTTAAATTGGACATGTTTGTCAGATATTTTAAATGATTATAACGTAACACGTCGACTTATCAACTTAACCTTGTCAATACTCTCAGAAAGATAAAATCGCGTGATTAAACAAAATATATTCAGAATTGATTAGATGTTCGGGATGCATCCCGGATAAATCAATAGAATTCTACAAAAATTTCGAACATAATCATTTATGGTTGAGCAAAACAAGAGAAGGTATATTTAACCCCCCCCCCTTCTGTAAGAATAACTTGACTTTCCTCATTCCAGATAATTCAAAATTTCGAAAGGTAGTTTAATAAAATAAAGGATGAGTTATAAGTCTGCTCTGTCAGATTCTTTCATAGACTAACATGACGACGACTTATAATAATGCGTTTCCATTAAGTTGTCTGGATCCAAGTGATAGATGCGATGTCGAAACAGGCGAAATCGGGCCCTCTCTCATTGTCCGATATGTTCTTTACTTATATACACTGAAGGAACAAATAACTCGGAAAAAAAATGCTGATAGAGAAACAAGATAATGCGATCAATCGAATGGAACCAAGCAAAGAAGTAAAGGATCTCTCCGATATCATCTTTCTTTTCTATTCTTTTTTAAATAAGGAACGCCCATACCGGAAAAAGATGGAAATTTACTAGAGCTAACATATAATTTTAATAATTAACAAACGTTTTCTTATCTTCTAATTCTAATTTTAAAACTTACGTGGTAGTTTCAAGTTTGCTGATCAAAATCTAAACTTCATCCGTTACCGAATTTACAAGGGGAAAAAAATCACTCTATAATTTTGTGTAGGATAAAGAATATGCCATCCCCTATTGATACCTCATAACAGATACTCATTAAAAATATTTCATTTTTCTTGTTAAAGCTTAGGAGTGGGTGTTTATGAACACATAATTATAAAACATATAGTTTTTATCTACATAAAATTCTAAAAATATGCATAAAATTTTAGAAGCTTTGCATATAAAAACCTTATGTAAGTTCCTTGAACTTTGAATAAATTACTTTGCATACATTATGTAATCCTCATAACTTATAAAATAAATAAGGCCATTTGTATTAAGTTATGACGATAAGAAACAATTCATACACTACAAAGTCAAACTGAATGTTGTGAATAATATATTTAATATTTGGACATTATTTGCAAGACCAAATTTACAAGCTACAGCCTCATACAATTTAGGATCTCACACTTTTAAATTTAATAGTATTTAGTGGAGGGAGAAGATTCTTTTATATAAGATTAGGGCTACAAATATAGATCCAAATTTAATTAAATATTGTGGTGACGATAAACAATTTTAACATACTTTCTTCGTAAGCATGAAATAAAAACTGAAAATTTTCTACATATTTTTCAAAGTTCTCGCTTGACAATTATTCTGAGTAGAATAAAATTTCCAAAATAAAGATTCGTAGAAACTCATAACAAACCGTTTAATTAGCTGATTCATAGAAATAATAGGAGTAAAAATGAGCTGTTACGAAATACAAAAAAAGGCCTAGGGCATAAAGATGGGAAAAAACAGAGGTAATGACAAAATTAAAACAAGTTTGTTAACAACCACCTTTGTCTCTCATAGGATGTAATTAACGATGGGCGTGGTCGTATTTTAGTCAGATGACTGAACATTAGCAATTATCACATAGGCTTAGACATACATTGTTTAATCGGTTATTCCACACAATATAAGTTAACTCTATACTTTTTTTATTGTTAACACAAAATTTTGATTTTTCCCCCTTCGTGTTATCGTCTTTTGTATCGTTTAGAAAAAAATAAATAAATAAGTTCAATCTGAATGGGCGGAGTTAAATGACACAGCTGTGAGTTCATTGGACTGTATTGGTGGGAGGAACTTATATACAAGGATTAAAAAAAATTTTTTTTAAGTTTATAATGTTTTCCATCATCGACTTTATGATAAATATTTTTATTATTCCGTTTTTTAAAGCTTGAATCTCAAGTTTAATAATATAAAATAACGTGTTAATGAGATAATCACGTGAGTTGATAAGGAAATAAATTGCCCTGGGAAGATTTTCTCATAGTTTAAAAATGCTTATCACAAAGGTAATTAAATAATTACCTTAACTATAGTTTATAATAAGTTAATTAGAAATTTTAGTGCGAACGTCCTTCCACTCCTTTACTTTCTGCAACTAAATTTACACCTATAATTGTAAATAAATATAAAAAATGCATTTTTAAAGAAAAATAACCTTTAATTACTCATCATTCATCCTTAGAGAGCCTGTAGAGAGCCTATAATTTTATTTACAGAAGGCACTTTTATAGTTGTTTGATTTAAAAAACGGTTATGCCTATAGGTAAGACTTCCTTTATAATAATATAATTAAGTTATATGACAGATCATTTAACATGATATATTATTAAACGATTAAAAAGAAGAAATATTTCGTAGTCTAATTGTATTTTAGTGACTGAGAGAGGTCATCCAACGTTTCAGTTTTGATAATAAAACTATTTTGTTCCACTTGCAAAACGTTTTGATAGAAGTATGAATGAAGATAGAAGAAAACAACTCATAATAAAGTCGTTTATCATATATCTTTTGAAACATTTATCTAAAAAAATAAATATAAAAAAATTCTCCGAGCGTAAAATATGAAAGGCAAAGAGGAACATTCAAGCAAAAAACGCTCTTTTTGATGAATCTATTATATATTATTTTTCTTTTTCGATTTAATAAAAGTAATTTTTTTAACTGGAATTATTACTGTAATGGCGTTTATTTAGATAAATACGTAACAATAATGGCGATCGATTAATTACTAGGTCCATTAACAATGATGATACTGAATCAGCAGTTTATACAATTACATCAATAAGTGATTAAGGTAACATTAATGAGTTTTCTGTAAGTTTCAGGATCTATAAACATGAAACTACTGTATGTATGGTAAGGTACTGTACAGTACAATACATCTTTAATTAAACACCAATCAAATTTTTTAATTATTATATTTAAAATACGAATTAAAAATATTCTATGTGAAATTATGTAAATTATTTTTTGAAAATTTGAATTTTTAAGGCTATTAATCTTATTAATTTTTTGAAGATAAAGTCCTTCCCAAAAAGAGGAACCACCATTTATTAATTTTGTGTTCCAGACATTACAGACAGCTATTAATCTTATAAATCCCTTCAAAATAATTAAAAATATAAAAACTCTGCACGACTTTTAATTTTTACATCTAGTTTTAAATTGTTTACAAACCGCACTCATTTTAAAACTTATTTTTAAGTAAACACACTCAAAAAATATGGGAAAACCTGTAAAAAGAATAATCAGAATCTTTATGAAATATTTGTAACAAAAAAGTGCCCATCTATCAATAAAAATTCGCTAAAACAATTAATTTATTTCAGTCATTACATATTTAAAAATTCGAATTTTTAAAACATTTTTTAACACAATTCCTAACTCATATAGGGGCTACAGCGATTATAAATTACTAATATGTCAATTCAGGCCACCCAATTAGGCTACGTATATATAATTTCGAATGCACCTTACGTCCTTGAGGGGATTATTCTTTCAGACAGAGGTCAAATGTATGTTAATATACATATCTATAGCCTCAGTATATATATTCATATCTTTGCTGTTAAGATTCCGGGAATTCAGCAGGGATACTGCATTCCAATCGTTATCATGGAATCAAGCTGTGAATCCCAGGTGCTTCATTAACGCTGTTTGTAAAAACTAACATTAATTTGTTCGCTCCTGATACAGTTAAGGTAAACTGTCTGAGTTCATACATTGATGGGTTGTTTGATCTTAATGTTAATTTGGGAAGGGAGAAGAAGAGTTTATAGTTATTAAATTTAAATTTTTGCGTGGATCTTTGAACAGAATAACTTTGTTGATGATTCTTGGTGATAAAAATTAAGAAATTTATAAGAAATTAAATTCGTGAATAAAATATTTTGGGAATTCAATAGTCAATTAATTGGTATATTTATGTCTATTTTGCACCAAGAAAAACAGGTAAATTTTGTGAAATTTATCCAAAATTAGAATAAAATTAATTAAATAATTAAAAGTTATTAAAATTAATTACATGTTTTAAAGTTAGTGTTATTATAAACAGTTTAAGAAAAGCAGGACAATAATATTTGGCCTACTTACTTTTCTTGTAACAAGAATACATTCTATTCTGATTTTTGAAATTAATATGGTTGAGCTTATACGAAGAGTTACCAAGGAAAAAAAAGGCACAATTTCACGGTCAAGAATTTGTTGATGATACCCAAGCGTGGGAAATACATGCTTGACACCTTGTTTCACACTCCGTTTCATCCTTCTCATTTAATTGAGGAAAAAAATATATAATTACTTCAAAAAACAAACAGAATGACTTCCAAATTTGAAATTCCTTATTACCAAAATTGAAATTCTTTTGGAGTTAAGAGAAAAATATCTTTTGTATAACTATCATTTTACATCGAAACTCATCCATCGTGCCTATAGAAAACTATTAGCCTAATTAATAATAATTTATAATTATTTATTACCCACATTTAAAATGTTTATAACTTAATTTTAAGTCAGAATATAATTTTTATTGTTTTATTGTGTGATTTTCATTGATATTATTAGTATTACAGGCTATAAAAATAGTTTAAGCACACAATAGCCTAGAACAAATCTGCTTTCTTAAGCTGTTTCTGCTACTTATATAAAGAGATCGAATTTTATGATTTCTTTCTACTCATTTTATTTAAAAATGTATAGATTTTTCATATACTCGATGACTTATCTTCAAATGTTCTGCATAAATGAGCGATTATATAATTAAATTAACGCGAACGAGTAAATCATAGGTGGAACTTTACAGTAACTTCTCACTCCCGGCTGCTATTTTATACGCAGAACGAATACCTCCCTGTAAACGACTTTAGGTAAGTGAAGCCCTCCCGAATTTGATTCCATTTAGCAAAACGAATGATCCAGTTTATCAGCTTTACCGAAATGGGAGCCAAGTGAGATCAAGCAACATTAACCCAAACCTTCAGTTACAATGCAGTCATAAATCAAGACCTTCTTAGAGGTGATAGAGAGTTCTCCGGTTACTTTTACTAAATTAGAAGTCTTGTAGAGTTAGTCGGTCGTTTGGGAAAGTGTAAAAACAAACAAAGAAAAAAAAAATACACTAGAGGTAGCCGCGTTGACATTCCTCTCCCACACCAGATGTCGCTTTTGACGTAGCATGCACGCGACCTTGAGTTACGTCCAAGTGTGTGAAAGTAACTGGAGTCATGCACGCTCGAATGCGGAGATTACAGAGTGGAATATGCCGGCCAATGACTGAAGCGAGTACGGCAGACGTCTAACGACTCGACGTCGAACGGCATGATGAAAGGGAGAGCCCGGAGCAGTGCTGCCATCCCCGATTCCAGTTTTTTGGTGTGAGAATCGCTTCCTATGAATGTTACCTAATTGGTTAATGACAGGACTGGTCGTGACTAGGCAATGTCGAAGAAGCGATATTTTTTCCTCCTCCTCTCTAATTCATGCTATATAAATGATAAAATTAGAGAAATGAAATTAATAATGACCGTAATAATTCATACTTCAAATCATAATCGTTTTCAAAACTAGTAAATTAAGTTATGAAATCGTTTGGTTCGTTAAAATTATCGAGTTTCGTGTTGATTGGTTGATTGCGTAACGAGTTCGAAATCTAAGTTCAGTTCGATTGGTTGATTTTTTTAAAATTTCCAATGTAATTGGTTTAACAATGATGTTACGTAATAATTCATTTTTCTATCTGGTAGTTCATTTGTTGAAATTTAAAAAAAAATTACTTAATTCTTGCGTAATAGTTAATTTTTTTTCTCTTTCTTTATTCTTTAAAATAAATATATAAATAGTAATACTTAATTTTATTGGTTGAAGTTAACATTTAGACAATAATTTAAATATTTAAATAGTTTGCAAATGCTTAATTTTGAGATCATCCTTATTAGTTTTATAGGCATTAAATTTGCGTTTTAACCCAATAAAAATTAGTTACTAAAATAAAACTAAACGACGTGTGCAATAATCGAAATTTTAAGTAATCTTTTCTTGGAAGCAAATTAATCTCCCTTGCAATTTCCTGTAAACTTTAATAACCCTTATTCCCTTATTAATTGTCAATTTAATAACTGGAGTTATTGACGTAAGACGTGAAAACAATAAGAGAGGTGTTATTTCCAAACAGGATTCATGTTTCCCATAAAACTCTCTTCTATTGTATGAAAATCATACATGACATCTTCAACTAGTTCTGTCAAGTAGTTAATTGAATTTAAGATGCAGTTAAACAACTTACGATAATGCTTTATTTAAATTATAATAACTAGTTCTTCTTTTAAAAAAATCATTTATTTTTAAAAAACTATTATTTCCTGATTTGTATTTTAAACAGCTTGTAGAAAATTAAAAAAAGGAAAATTATAATAATTTCAAAAACTTAATTAAAATAAAACGATTTATGCCTTTAAGTCATTTATCGCTGATTGAACAAGGTTTCGAGTTTTTTATTTTATTTATTATTTTTTTATGGTTTGAATCATTTGATGCGTGTTTTGAGAGGAAAGGAAAGGATCATAAGTTGCGTTCGATGAACTTTAAGGGGAAAAATAAACATTATATTTCTTGGTTCTTTATTGTTACCGCATCTGCTGAAGCATGAGACGAGTTTAGAGATCTTTGCGAAATCTTCTAGTCGTCTTTTAGTTCGGACAGCCAAACGTGAAATCATCCTTTTGTTGGTCATTCTTTGCCGCTTGGCAATCTTCTAAAATCGGCAGTTACTTTTGTGGAGTTCAATGTACACAATAGATAATATTTTATCCATTCTCCCATCATAAGCAATAAGTCTTACATCGACGGTAAAATTGCCTGTATAGAAATCCTCATAAATCTAATGTTCTTTCAATAAAAATGTTAATATTTTCCCTAGGTTATAATATGCCATACACCAAAGAAAAACTGATAATTAAATCCATTAAAATTAAATTATGTTTTCACTCTCCACCATTCGTGGAAATTCCTTTAAAAAATTATTGGAAAAAAAACTCTTTAAATTAAATAAATATCAGCGAATGTTAATTTAATGTCATTTTAGCATAAATTTTACTAAATTTGAGTTTAAATTATATTAATAAGTTAATAATATTCTAATTATCCACTATGCAAAATTACTATATTAATAATTGAATATTTAAAATTTAAATCGATCCTATTGGACGGCTACATCAATCAATTTCTCAAATTTAAACCGCTGATTGATTTTATTGGTTAATAAACCAAAACGTAATAATTAAAGTTTTACACGTTCGAGCGCTTATTGGCTAAAATTTAAATTTTAAATCGTATAGCAATTAATCTTATAGGTCAATTGCAATTTAATACAAATGTTATTGGTTAATAGATTAATACGTAAGGGAATTTGCTTGGCACATATTGGTTAAAATTTAAATTTTTGATTTAAATAGTTTTATTGGTTAAAATAGAAATGAGGAAATTAAATTAATTAGTAGAAGAATTTTTTGTTATTATTATTGTTATTTTGATAATTTTATAAATTTGTTGAAATTAATTAAATTATTTATTATAAATTTAAGAATACGTGTGAGTAATTTTTAAGCAAATCGGATTATTTTTCCAATTGTGAAGTTGTTAAAAAAATACAACAATGTGTACTGTACATTCTCACTAGACTGAATTTTCGAAGTCAACCACTTCATTATCAATTCAATGCATCATTTTTGAAGTTGTTATCCAATTATAGTATAAATCAAATAATTTATTAAGCTTAAATTTATTCTATTATCCTGTAAAGAACAGCAGATTATTAAAATAAGTAAAGATGAGGGAAAGAGAAAAGAAAACATCTTTTAAGAAAATTGAATTTGTAGATTTTCATTTAAGTTAAAACCTAAAGGTAAAAAAGAATGAAAAAATTTTCTTAAAAATCTAATCACAATTGACTAATTTAATTGCCAAAGTGAAAACTAATTCTGTTCGTTTGTAAGAATTTAACAATATTAAAAGAAATTGTTCCTCATCAGGGTTTTTCAAGATTTCTTTTAATCAAAATATCTTTCAGGATGATGTTGACAATTCCAAATCTAATTTTCAAGTGTACAAACATGATTCGATTAATTGAAGAAATTAAAACTAACTCTAACAGGATTTTTAAGGATAGAAAACAAAGTTGAACATTTCTGAAGGTGCTTCTTTTAATTATCTTTGTGATACATACACTAAATAGTTTCTTTCTACGTCCTACAACTTTAAATTGCAAAATAATTGAGTTTAATTAAGTCACATGATTCTAATCACATCATTCTCGTGACTAATTACAATACTTCATGCTTAATTAAAAATTAATTTTAAAAATAAATTACCTATAGACCTATATTTATATAAATAATTTAAACTGTAAACATCATTAATATTTTAAACCTAAATTACTTTTTCGTATTGTTAAATAGGTTAAATAGATTGTTTGGGCTGTGTTATTTTAATAATTTGTTTACTAAGTAGCCAAAATTAAAAATTTTAATAGTTTAAAACCTCGAAAAACATTAATAAATTGAAAATATGAATGGTTATCAATAGTTTATTTTCTACTAATACTGTAGTGCTATTATGTAGATTGATTAATATGGATTTATATATATTATATTTTTCCTCATTAATCTAAACATAGCCATTAAATTTAACCTTGTGTATAGGCCTAATGTAATGTTTAAGTCTGTTTTATTTTAAATAAATTAATTATTTTTATTAAAAATTTGTTTTAAATGCTGTTTCAGTTTATTTCTACAGACTTCACTATCTACTATAATTTTTTAAATAATTAAATTATATTATATCATTTTTTTATTTTTAATAAATGTTTAAAAATAAGATGACTTATTAACAGATATTTAATAAGTTTTAATAACGTTGATTCTTATGAACTAAATAAAACCATTTTAACACATTTAAAGGTATTTAAATGATAATTAAACTGCTTATTTTTTAATTATCACAAACAAATTTCACAAAAATATATTTTCTAGTGAGAGAAGATAAGTTATTCACACACATAAATAGATTATAGGCTGGATATATGCAGAGAAATTATTCTTTACATGCTGTAAAATCTGTTCTAAATAAATTAACTCTAAGAAAAAATACACTAAAATTTAAATTTAAACGAAGCATTAATTTATCTATTTAACTATACGTTATTTTAACCAGTAAGCACAAGATACTTCAGATTCAAGTATAAATTATTTTAAAGAACTTAACTTAAATGTTTACACTACGTGACAGCATTTAACGAAAAGATTTCACGAAAGAAAATATGCATTTCAAAAATAACATCTTTGCAATTAATTCTCATAAAGATTTCACGATCGACATTAAATGTTTACGAAATCGCAAACGAAATTCAATAATGAAAGAAAAATTTCCGCGATTTAATCGAAACTTTTCACGAAACACGCGATATTATACAAAATAGATGCGACAGATTTCACAAATTAAAAAATTAGGACAAACTATTCTGATTTTAATCGACTGTTTCATTTTTGTTTCATCGTTTTTCATACTTTGCGTAATTTTCGTGCACTTGACACAACAAACAAAAAAAAATAAATAAATAAATAAAGATGCAATGGTTTAAAATAGGCTTGAAAGCATTGGTGTTTTATGTATATGGATAGACAGATCTCAAGACTCTGAGGAAATTGTCACCTACTTTAGCGAAATTAAAATTCTTTTAATAATGTATCAAAATAAAGATTCTCCCGAGGATATCTCTCCCCGAATAAGAGTAAACAAGAGCACAATGTGTAAATATATACGCAAATTTAGAATCATTGATAACAGAAAAAGTGTTGTCAACTAACTTGTAGCGTATTCTTCATTATGTATATACAAAATCATTTATTACTAGGCCTATATATTACTTTATTAAGAATTCGTATTAGAATATATAATTTTTAAACATCGTAGCATTAAAATGTAGCTTATAACAAAGGAGACCTACGATGTCAGAGAAAGCGAGACAATCGAACTAAAATCAGAATTAACATTACTGAAATCACGATAATAGTTATTGAAAAGTTTTCTTTGATTTGTAAAATATATCGTCTCTTCTGCATAATGTGTTTCCAGAAAGGTTTTGACTAAATCGCGAAAACTTTTCATTGTTACACTTCGTTCCCGAACTTTTAATCGTCAAACGTAAAATATTTGTATGAAGAATTAGTTGGAAAGATCATATTTTTGTAATGCGCATTTTCTTTCGTGAAATCATTTCGTTAAATGCTACAACGGGAGTGTAAAACATCTTAAATTCTTAATTTTTAATATACATGTAACCCTTTTAAATATTAAACTAGAAAAAGGAAAGATTTCGATTATAAATTCTTATTTTTAAACTAAGCAATAAACATACGTAAAGAAAATTTACTTAAAAGGAGAAGAAATATAAATATATATATCTCTATATATATTAATATATTCTAGCTTTCTGCCAGGTGAATACGTTAATAATACATTAACAGAATTCAACTTCAAAATCTTGCAACAGTCCACTTCTCCTGTACACAAACCGCTACATGTTCAGATAATTCTGTTATGTCGAATGACTTTCTCCGTTGCTGTTAGTGGCTACATTTGTGCAGACATTGGCCCATTAAGTCTAAACCCATGCTAGATTGTAACAACGTTAAACCAGAAATTTCTGTTTAAATAAATTTGCATTCGTTGCTTTACGCAATCTAAAGGAATTCATAAATAAATGAACTGACGAATTGAAGTGCAGTTTGATACTAACTCCACTTTATAAATATTAAGGCTATTTAGAATTTGATAAAGTTTATATAAATATTAAATATTGATTACTTTCTATATATTTCTGCTGAAAAGTTTTCGAAGCGATTCTCTTTCTCTGAATATTATAAATTTTAAATAATTTGAAATATGTATAAATAAGAATTTTCGCTTGTTTTGAATTAATTTCCTATCATAATTTTTAAATCTATATAAGATGTAGAAAATATTCAACTTTCCCTATTTAATTCTTACCCTATAGGCTATAAAATTTAATTATTTTACTATCTTATTTGTAAGGTAAACAATGATATATAATGCCCCTTCTAGCTGTTAATTATAGTGTAAATTTTTAAATAACTCACATGATCATTGCTGCCTATAGGCTACGGAAACAATGTCGTCATCTCTAGGCATTTCTTAGATAATTTCTGCAATAAATTTTAATATTAAAAATAGCTTATGGACATCGTAAACTTATTATTATAGTTATAAATTTCTTTTTGTCTATTTATGTCTATATAANATGATCATTGCTGCCTATAGGCTACGGAAACAATGTCGTCATCTCTAGGCATTTCTTAGATAATTTCTGCAATAAATTTTAATATTAAAAATAGCTTATGGACATCGTAAACTTATTATTATAGTTATAAATTTCTTTTTGTCTATTTATGTCTATATAAAACGAGATTTTTTAATGCCTATAGGCGTAATATAATTATTATCTACGCTGAATCACATTGTCGGAGATTTAATATTAAAATTTTGAACATGCTAAAGGGTTTAGTCTTATTATTATTACTTTTTTTTTTTAAATGTTAGTTTATAGATTAATTATAATAGTTGATGTGTTAATATCTTCAAATATGTCATTAATGGATAGCAAAACTTGTTTTATAGCGCTTTAAATGCGTTGATTAAATTAAGAGAAGCGTTTGGTACAGATATAATTAACTTGTTTAATTAAAACAAAACTAAATTCTTCTATTTAATTCTTCTAAACCACTCAAATTTTAAGTTAAAAAGCATATAAAGTTATCAACCCGAGCTAACTTTAAGCATTGATAGATGTGACTACATGATAAAGAATTAAGTAAATTTAAATAGGAATAACTAATTTAAAGCATTCATATTTTTTAAATTATAGAATATGTTTTAAAATTCTAAAAAATTAAATATTATTTAATTAAATTCGTTACGTTATGTGTGTTAAATGTTGATAAAATGGAAAGCCGTCACGTCAAAGGGTGCTTCTCCGATTTTATAATTCCGAGTTGTTATAGTAATATCTGTTGGGAAAAAATTTTGTTTTATATATATATATTTTTATTTTACTCTTTTAAACATAAATTCAAGTATGGAAGTAGCAATAAAAATATATTTGTCACAATTTACAGTTGGCAAGGTGATTCTTACCCAACTACTTTCATGTTGCCGGCAGTATAGATACTAACAGAGAAGTCTAACCTAGGAAACCTTTCCGATTCTCCAATCCCCGTGGGTCCTACTCGGGTAAAAGCCTATAGGTCACGCTCTGTCTGCGTCATGTCGTCACGAATTAGGATTCGTTCGTTTTCCTCACAGAGCGGTGCGTTCTAACACGTTTGTCAATCTAGTCACGGTTTAGTTCCATAATAACTGCGACTGTGTATCCCTCTGGGATTGAGATTAAGTGGACGAAAGGCTGTTGATGCTTGGATTCACAAAATGGCGTCTCTAGTAGAGAATCTTTACGCCTCGCTTATTCTCCTATCCAACACTCAATTCGATTTTTATAGAAAGCTTTCCCTTGATAAGGGGTTTATTCCGGAACCTTTTTTTTTTTTTAATACTTTAACGGGGATAGAATCGAAGAAAGCTTTTTAAATATATAGTCCCCTATATATTAAAATACCCTATTTTTTATTATGCTAATCGCTTGTATAAGGATGCAGAAATCATCATCGCAGAAGCGATCCAAAATAGCATCGGAACTGTAAACAGGGTTTTATATAAACACTACTTCGAATTAAATTCTACATTTTAAGTAGATAAACGTGTTAAAGTATTTTAATGCTGGCCTTCTACACGTCTCGATCGAATAATGCGATTTCTTAATTATTTTAGCAGATTGATTTAAGTTTGTTTTCGAACATTATGTTGCATCCCGTTGTGTTCTCATGACCGAACACATGTGTGAAATGTGTTTCTCGCTCTGTCAAACACTACACATTAAGCACTAGATTGGATAATCACTGCGCAAATCACATGTAATGACATTTACTTCCACAAATCGCTAGCAATCATTTCCGCCAACTTTTAGGTTTCAGTAATAATTATAATGGACTCAATACATTAGTTAGTCGATACTGCTGTTAATTAACTAAGCTAATTGATTTTATAGAAGAGAGTTTCCTACTTTCTAGGTTAAATCGATTCCTATCGCGATTACATTACTGTTTTTGTTTTCTTCTTCTTCTTCTTCTTCTTCTTTCTTTCTTCTTTTTTTTACATCTTTTAAAGACACGAAACGGATGTTTAATCGTGTAGAAAATTATAAAACGAATCTTAGAAAGGTACGGAATTTGAATTCGTTTATTTTAGACTATTATTTATATATTTAAAATTATTATAAATAAGGTAAACACGGCTTAAAATCTATTGATTACGTTATATTTCAGCGTCAAAAACGACGAGTTTAATATAAATTTTACTTTCAGATTTTTTACAGACAAGGTTTTAACTGTAAAGAAACTTTATTTAAAGGTGTTAAAACTTGAAAATAATAATAATAATAATATGATTTTTAAAGTTTAAAAGTAAATAAGTTGCATTTCTTATGATAAAACTCGATAATTATGCATAGACCTACTAAAAAGAGATTTATGGAAACTATCATTTTATTCAAAGCCAGATTTATATACATAACCGAATTAAGCTAAAGTTTAGGGCCTTACTGTTTTAAATTTATTATTATTTGAGAGAGAGAAAAGGGCCTCTTATATGTTATAGCTTCATAAGTCCATAACAAGTCTAAATCCGGCCTTAATCTTATTTTTATGAATTCTTCACGGATTTATGGATTTAAAAAGTATTAAAACGCAGAAAACAATCCACCTACAGTAATTCTGTCTTTTTATTTACTGTACAAAGACAAACATTTTTTTTTTTTGTTAACATGAATTGTTTACCTTTCTGATCATTACAACATGCGTTTACATAATTTCAGATCAACCAGTTACAAAATGTACAAAATCAAATTTAAAAAATTAAATCAGGCAAATAAAAATGAAACATTTTCAGCCTAATTTAAAAAAAAATATATTGCATAATTATTAAAATCACGATGCATTAATAATAAAAATTATGTAATTTTTTATTTTATTTTACTGTATATTTATATATGTATATATATTTATATATAGGAGAAAAATGGCGATATATCTCTATATATATTAATATATTCTAGCTTTCTGCCAGGTGAATACGTTAATAATACATTAACAGAATTCAACTTCAAAATCTTGCAACAGTCCACTTCTCCTGTACACAAACCGCTACATGTTCAGATAATTCTGTTATGTCGAATGACTTTCTCCGTTGCTGTTAGTGGCTACATTTGTGCAGACATTGGCCCATTAAGNTTATTATTTTTTTTTAAATGATAAAAATTTTCAACACGACAAAAATGAAACATTTAAAGGATGTTCTTCATTTATAAATCTTTTTAATTTTTTTTTTTTTAACATCGATTTTCTCTCGGATAAAACGACGAAGACGAAGTTGTTGTAGTCGTCGAAGGTAGTGGGTTAAATGTAGGCGAAGACGGCGATAATCCTGAAACGTTATGGGCATTGGCCGTTAATGCGTTTAAGGATAATCCTAATCCAGGATAAACACGATAGGGCATTGGTTTTTGCATGGCCGCAGCAGCTTGACGATAATACGTATCGTATCCGGAGAGATTTGAATAAGAAGTGGGTGCGGTTAACCCGGTGGCGCATTGGCTTAACCAGTATGGACTCGTTTGGAACATCCTTTGAACAGCAGCGAAGTTACCGGCTTCTGCTAGTAATTCCAGTCCTACAGCGGTCTGCCTTTTCCATTTTGTCCTAGAAAGATAATTACAGGCGGTCAGATAAACACAGTGATTAAATAATTGAGTTTAAAATTTGTTAAAATTGCAATTTGCTCCGATTTGACTAATTATCAATCAATTAAGTGAAGATTTTTTTTAAAAATTTAATTGAATTTCGGTGATAATTTCTAACTTTTGAAGCCAAAATTTAGCCTTATTTAAGTTCGAATTATTCCTGATAAGCTCTTGTAAATTAGTTTCAATGTCTTGCCTATTCGTTAATTAGGCTATAATGTGGTTTTATGTGAGAAAAATTAGTGACTCTTTTGCATTTCATCACATCTTAATGATTAGTTAGCTATTTTTATAGAGTCAAATCGCATTCTACGGATGATTTAGGCCTACGTTACTAAGAGCTTAATTTACTTCAATATCTAAATAATTTAATTACAGTTTAAATTATTCTGCGATTAGAATATGTAAATGTTAAGTAAATATTTCCACAAACAAGAATGGAAGAAGATATCGAACTTAAGTAATCCTAAAAAGTACAGAACATTGTCCATAATATAGAAAATGCGATTCAACAAAAGCATTTTACTAGGCTATTTCATTTAATATCATTTGCTAGTATTTGATTATATTTTATTTATTTTAATCTTATTAGACAATTCATTTTTACTAAATAAATCAAATTAGCAAAAACTGTCCAGGCCTACAATCTTCATTTGTATCATTTCGAACGTTCTTCCTTAATTTTACTCCATATCTCTTCAAATTCGCTTATTTTTTTTGGAAATTCTGTCCATAAATCAAATTAATTTATGTTCTTTAAGGCGATTTAGGCAATAAACAAGATTTTAATTTGTTAAAATGTATTTAAAACAGAATTCAAACTTATTAGAAAATTTAGTAAAAGTGCAGCGTAGATATTAAATATTAAAAGTGAAATACGTGTGTGTATCTGCTGTATAAATTCCAACTGTTCTACGTAAATAGCGTAATAATGTATATATGTATGCATCTATTATTCATACGACTGTTTGGATGGAAACAAGAGTTAGTACAGAAACCATTATTAGCTATATTTATATATGTTATGTTAAATGTGCGTGTTTGATGGTGCATTTAGAGCTAAACGAACAGATAGGGATAATCTCCGCGCACAACAACCTCATCTTTAAATACATAAAACTCATATTTTAACAAACAAACGAAAAATTAAACATGGATGAATGCGTTTCAAGATGCACTAACTAAATTAAAATCTTTGAAGTTTTGACATTTTCCTCTTATCTTACCATTAAAGTTAAATGTAAGTGACTTGTAAGTATGCCTTGCCGCATAAATTTCGCCCATAGCAATTCTAGTTTGAAGGACTACATTTAGGATAGACAAGCGCGTGTTTAAACTCATAAATTTCCGAGAAAAATTTGATTTTTAACAATTTAATCCCCTCATAAAATTGATGTATAACAGCAATATTTAATAAAGAAGTCCATACAGATTTATAGGCAAGGTGCCCCGGGTGAATAGGAAACACGAAGTTATACAACATCGCATATCCGCTAACGGCAATGATTATAGAGGAACTTATAAAAGAGATATATTAGGCCGTAGAATCTTTACATGAAAAAAATCAATCTTCTTCAGATACAACCGCATTTATAGATCACGAATATATAATAATTTAAATTATTCTTCTGTATAAATTACTTAAAAACAAAGGTGTAGATTCACTTACCGTCTATTCTGATACCATGTCTTGACTTGAGTATCGGTAAGATTGAGTTTGGCCGCTAATTCCATCCTATCTTGTACACTCAAATATTTTTGTCGTTCGAAACTCTTTTCCAGTGTCTGTAGTTGATGATCTGTAAAAGCAGTTCTGGCCTTTCTCTGTTTTTTAACTTTTAACTCGCACCTATCTTCGTAATCATCTCTGTTCCTGTCCAAATGGTGTAGGTTTTCATCTACATTTAAAAGGAGACAGAAGAGAAAAAATAGATAAATAAATAAATAATAAATAGATTTAAAATAAACTTCAGCACCGTCGCGTGTTACAGGTAATTGCACGCTAGAAATTAAATTCGGAAGCTACACAAATGGTGTAATTTCAATCGTTTTATTACAAGCGACGGACACACTTTACCAAATCAGATTGAATGAGAGAATAAAGAGCGTTTAATGCACAGTTCCACGCAAGGGTTCCCCAGTGGTTGGCGCTATATGACATCGACAAGTGGATAGAGGGTCTACTTAATAAATAAGAGGTATTTAAGAAGAACGACAACACATGTCTATGAATAAGTCATGCGGCCAGGAATAAAGTCCAGGTATTCCATGACTTGTATGCACGCAATGGGGGATAAGGCATGTCCCATGACCAATTACAGTGATTGCACCATCTACTTTGTGTTTAAATCTTTATTAAATTGTATTCTTTTAAGGACGGCAGCCTAATAGCCAACTATAATTTGATATTATGCTCTGAAAGCTTTCGAAATTGAATAATGAGAAGAAGTTATTTAAAACTGTTGAAATGATCTTATTATACCTATCATAAACAAAATCATATGAGATAAAATTAGAATTTTTGTTAAAAAAAGAAAACTATTTTTTCGATCAGAACTTTTAACGTTTTAAAAATGTGTAAAGCTGATAATGTTAATATTACCTTATTTGAAATTATTCCTTTTATTTTACGCAATTATAAGCACTTTTTAGTACTTTCTCATCGCTTGATACTAATGCCAAGTGATTAATCTATGCTTATTTTTAATAATAAAATAAATATAAATCTAGAATAATTCACAAATTAAAATTATTTGATACTCAAGAAAACATATATATATATAATTTTATATTAGATAATTTTTTTAAAAACTTTCTTTTGTCGGCATTTTGATATCTCATTTCAAATTATCAGATTTCAAAGTTTGTAGCTACTGCTACAATTACATCTTCACAAAAAGTTGTTGAAAGCTAGTTTAAGGTATCTTTAAACATATTTTTAAGGCCTAATATTTTGTTTTTTAAATATTCTTATCATAAATATGCTGCTAAAGATCAAAATTTAGTAACCTATAGATTATATTAAATATCAGCCGCAGAATAAGAACAAAAGAGGATAAAGAAAGTAAAATTCCTCAAAATTCAAGAAAAATAATCAATTTGAAAGAGAAGATATTTATTTTTTTAAAGCATTTTGACTTTAGTAAAAAAAAAAACGAGGTCATTGGTACAGTTATCTTTACCATTAAAACCAGAAAAAATAATAAAATAAAATAATTTAATCAATTTAAAATATCCTGAAAAGCTTAAGATTTATTTTTAAACTAGTTCTGATCATTAATATATTCTTGAAATTTGGCATTAATGTTATGTTCCAAATCAATTTTACGCTTTGATACAGACCAAGAATGGTTCTTTATAACATTATTAATTTGGAATTACATAAAATTTAATAAAAAAAAGTAATTATCTTGACAGTTTGAGAACGTTTTTAATCGTTTAAATTTATAAAAAATTAAGTTTTTGTGTAAGTTTTTCTGCTGGAAAGAAATGATTCTAATGGGTGATTGATGATATCAACAGTGTAATACATTTAGATCGAATCTATAGGAAACAAACCGTTAATGCCAAAACATTTGAATGTAATTTTTGCCTTTAACGAAACGTATAATTAGAAGTATTTATCGTTGACCTAATTCAATGATTTATTTCCAACTACTGAACATCGTTTTTTAACGATATCATACTAATTTTAAATACTTTAATTGGTTATTCATTCGACTGTAGAGGCATTAAAGAACGTTTTCCCTTTAATTAAAAGTGTTATTAACTGAAGACCTAATATTTTTCATCATTCCTCCGCTATTTTTAATCATCGTCATCTGCGTATTTAACTTTAGACAAACGCCGAAAAGGCCTAAATATCGAGGTCAAATATATAATTTTGTTTTTTCTCTTAGTTTATTAAATTAATTAAATTAATTTAAGTTCGATTGTAGGTCCTAATAACCGTTAATATGCGTTAAAATGTGACTTTTCGTTTAAAACATGCTATCACTCTTCCTATTGGTCGATGGAAACTAACGCACTCAATAGTAACTAATCGGTGATCCCGTCGTATTAACTTCGATTTTATAGCAATTTTAGGATTTTAAAAACGTTTAATAAAATAATTAGTAAATTATTTCATTGTTTGATAATAATTTAATAAAGAAATATATTTAATTTATTTAATCTTACTCAAAATAATGTTATCATCGTAATAAATGGAACGCGGAGATTCATTTTACGTCATCAATTATTTTAAAAGTCAATTGGCTGTTAAAAACTCAAATTTTGAAATTCAAACGTACGAATCCGATTGGATAAGATTACTTAAAATGAAAGCGTTTTATTGGTTCGAAATAAATTTAAATGAAGGAAACTTTTAAATAAAGAAACTTTATTGGTTAGCACAATTTTTAAATTTGCATCAAATCAAATGTATTAATAAATATGTTATGCTCTCAAAATAAGCTAGATAGAACTAACCTAAATTCGTGATATGTTAAATAAAGAGCAATTGTAGTTATTTAAATTTTTAACTTGTCATTTTAACTTTTAAGAAAACATATGCGTGTATATATATATAATTATAGATTTATCATATCAATGCGCCCATAGGCCTATAATAATAAAATTTTCAATAAAAAAAGTAGAATTTGTCGTATAAAAAAAAAACGTATATAACAATTACCACCTGTCATTATTCATAACTTAATATGAAGGAAAAACCTTGAATTGTCAGCATGAATGTAAAACGATCAAACGTATTATGATAAATTTAGAATCTATGTAAAATGTTTATGTAGTCTTCAAATTGAAACACGTAGTCACCGTTCAAGTTTTAAAAGTGATAATTATAATTATGACTTGTCATAAATTGATACAAGGATATCCTTGAATTGTCAACAGGTAAATTGATCATTTGAAAATATGGATAATAGGAAAAAATTTATTATCATAATTATTACTATTACATAATCTATCGATATAAACATTTTTAAGACCTTGGGGAAAAAAATTGATTTTAATTTTGTTTTGTGCTCTTTCCCGAAAAATTATGTGTCATCATTATGTGTTATTTAACCTCTAATTGATCGCGTGATTATGTTTAATGACTGTTTAATTTAGTATATCGATAATTTTTAATGATTGGGTTTAATTCAATTTATTAATCATAATTATTATTATGGCATAATCTATCAATACGAATATTTTTTAAGGCTTGAAATTTAGAATATGAAGAAATAATTAATTTCTAATGCTCTCTGCTTGTGTTTTCACGTGTTCTTTCTCTAAAATTCTTTAAGTGATATTGCCACCGTTATATTTAGCCTATTTAATGTTTAATTGATCGCTTGATTATGTTTGATGACTGTTTAATTAATTTAGTTTGTTGATAATTTTTAATGATTAGGTTTAGTTAAACTTGTTGATCATCATCATTATTATAATTATTAAATAAACTACCGATGTAAACATTTTTTTAATATTTAAACTTGAAATTTACACCTTGATAAAATTGATTTTAATGTTTGTTGCTTGTATTATTAGGCTATATAATATTTTTATATGATCTTATTACATAATTCTTCTATAATTAATTTATACGTAGGTTTCGATTTAATTGATTGCGTGATCGATTCGATCACTGTTTAATTTAGTTATTGATCATACTCAATAATTAGAGTTAATTAAACCTGTTATATATAGTTACATAATGTTTAATCATTTTTTTTTACTTATTTTCTGTTGAAGCATGCTTATCCTGTAGTTATTGAAATGATAACGAATTGCATGACAATTTAAAAAAAATCACTGGTTTTCTGATTTTTTTAATCAAAATTATGGCGATTTCCGAATGTTATCGCTTTATATCGATCACGCCTTTCGACCGACATTCACCAAATTATATAATATCTGCGACGTTGTTATTCATGCGATTCGAGCTTTCATCACATGACAAAACCCTCTTAATAACGCACGATCCTCAAGAGCGATCGTCGATGTGGAGAATCACGTGAGTTTCTCGAAAATTTTTCACCATTAAAATTCCACTCACTCGACAATCGTTTCGCCAAACTCACGTGTCTATTGGAATCGTATTATAAAAGCTCTTTCGATCGAGCCAAAAGGGCAGTTTTTTCCTCTTTTATGATCTTAAATGCTAAGATGGATCCATAAACTAAAGAAAGAACGAGTGAAAAAAAATACAAGGCAATAAGAATTTGTAATATCAAAGATCAGTTATTTATTATTATTATTATTTTTGGGGGGGAAATAAAAATAATGTAAAGTTTCTTTAGAATTTTTAAAATTTAATTTATAAGTTATAATATTAAAAAATTAAGAGTTCTCTAATTAGAATTAGAATACTTTCTTTAATATATTCGTTGTAGGAAAGTTGTAGAAGGTAGATGTCTTATTTATCCTATTAAAAAAATAAGAAAGAATTTACTTTAAAAACTGTTTTTCAAACAACAATCACTTGGAAACCTCTCAAAATTCCAGTACTAAATTAAACTTGACCTCATACAATGCAATCAAGCGAAACACAAACTAAAATCATCCAAAAATCCACCCAGACATTCCCACACCCACCATCAACCCTTTAACAGGATAAAAATACCACCTTCTATTGTTAAAAGCGGCATTTTTATTTTTATTTAAAAAAAAAAAAAAACATTATATGATGCAAACACGATTAGACAGATCAGATACAGTAGAAAGGTAATAGACTACATCAATTGCCACCGAATTGCAAGAAGTTCACCTGCCTTCAAGGGCGAACCAAATATTCATCACTGTTATAATTTCACAGTTAGATTTACACTCCCGACCTATAATCCTATTCGGCAAAGATAGAGGAGCTTAAAAAAAAAGAATTAAAAAAAATTGAAGAAGTAGAATCCTTCCACTGCTATTTATTCGTTCTCTTAAACCGTCATTTGTCCGTCCAGATACATCCAGGTAAAAACAAACATTTCACACACCACCCTCTTTCAACCGTAATTAGAGACCGGTCCAGTCTAAAGGCGCCACTGTGACGAAGACCATCCGCGGCCATGTAATTAATGGACCTAGTTCCTATCTTAGCCGCTGCATGGCGGGTCTATCGTCCCCTACAGAGTGGGTGAGTGGACATTCGACAATGATACGTTTGAAAGGTGTTGGAATTTAGATAGGCTAGGTTATTATATCCTAGGATATTATCAAACGTGATTAATGTATTGAAGTTGTAGATGGCAACACTTGAAGAGTTAGAGACATTTGAGGGACGGAATGTCCAAATGGGATTAAGTTTATGTGGTTGGCTTTTCGTAGATCCGTCTGGAGATATGCCAAAGAAAGTTGAATCTTATCTTCGGTTTGAGCGCTTTGATAGATGTATTTTCTCATTTATGTATGATTTATGTGCTTAAAATTTTGAAAACTGATACATTGTGCTTCTAATTTGTAATCTGTATACGTTTGTTGAAGCGGTTATTACACATTTTCATACTTTGTATACTAACTTCTCATTTATTTATAATAACTTATATAATGTCAAAATGAGTACAAATCATATATTTGGATCCTTAGTGCTATCAAATTTCTGGAAATTAATTACTTTTCATATTATTTTAATCAGAAACTGTTTATTATTTCAATTAAAAGTTGCGTACTGTTATTGAAATTGATTCACTTTCGCTGATTGGTTTAAATACCAATTAAATATTTGAAATCGTGTTAGTTGATTGGCTTAATTATTTTAAAACTAAAAACTAATGTCAGGGTCAGATTTAAATAGGTTAAACTGTGACCATTCCTATCCCACCAAATAATATTGGATAAAACATTAATTATTATCGATCTTACCTCTTTTTTTTAGAACGTAGCAAGACCCCTCGTCTCATGAAGCCCCAAGCCGTAACTTGTTTAACTTACGTGTAAATCCGGTCCTGATTAATGTAGGCCTACAATCTTAGCCATTTAGCATTAAAATTCTATTGTTTTCTGCTTTTAATTATGCTATTTATGCTGTTAAAAGCGTCACTACCAACGCCCTATTATCAAATGATTCAAAAATTGAAGTGTTGTCTGTCATGCAACTAAACAAACAACTTAAATAATTATATATTTTCATCATCATTTTAAGCTGGAATTTTAATTTATTATTTAAATATTCGCGATTAAAACTTTACTAAATTAAGTTTTAAAATATTAATATTAAATATAACTTGATAATTAACATAAAAGTAGGCTTTAATAGCGCACTTAAAATCGATTTTTTTTCTTTTATAATTCGATGAATTTATAGTATTTTTATTAAAAATTGTCATTATTTATTAGAATTATAAGCAAATTTAAATTATATTTAATTAATTGATTTATTAACTCGATAATATATTCCTTTTAAAAGTTAGTAGAATCTTTAAAAATATAAAAAAAATTTAAATATATATTTAGTAAAAATATATAGACTCTATATAGGCCTACATTCTTAAAATCAAACTGATTTAAAATTCGTAAAATATATAGTCAAAATGTTTCTTTAAATATTTATTTTGACTTTCATTCTATAGGAATTCGAACTTTATCTAAAGAAGAAAAAGAAACACGCATACTATTTTCGAAAATCTTTTTCGAATAAAAGAAAAATGTTGGAAAAAATCCAAAATGGCGTCTATTGTAGTCAAAGACTCACAACTACATACTTTATATAACAATCTCTTAGAAATTCTTTCTTGGTTATCCTATTTGAATTCCATTCATCTACTTCTCCTTTCAGAACTCAAGAATAGGATGTGGCTTAAACGATTTCAAAATTGAAAAAAAAAAAATAAAAAATATATATATATATAAGGAATTTATAAGATTTATAAGATTCTAAAATTTTCCCTCTTTCTAACTTACTCTCAATACTTTTATTATATATATATATAAATTCGCAAACGTGGGAGGAAATCCTCCTTTTCTTTCTAAACTCCAACAAAATTGTAGCATTATTGTATCTATTTGTCAGTCAATAACTCGAATCAGGATGTTGGGATGATATGAAACTCTTCACACAAACATATACATTTATATATAGATATATATAAAGAGGACAGAAAGTCAGGATGTCCGTCCACCAACAGATCTTTTTGTTCTCGTATTCTATTATAAAGACATAAATGAGTGATCCTTTTTCAACTTTAATGCCGGAAAATTGAGAACTGAATGGTGTTTGACAACGCTTAATGCACGCAAATTGTATAATTCAACAATCAATATAGGGTTTTTCCTCTATATAAATAATCTAGTTATAAAATGAAAGAATATCTCGTTTCGAAAATAAAATAAAATTCCACGAAATTCGGAAAAAAACGATATTTATATAAACATTATCGAATAAATAACTGATAATGTAACTTTTAAAGCTTCATTTATATATTTTAAGACGTTTAGAAATTTAAAATCTGACCTTTGAAGTCGTGGAAAAAATATAAATTTATTTAAAACTTTTTTTTAAAAAAATGATAAGCGAGTACAGGTGGATTAAAGTGTTTAAAAGTTTTTAAATGATAAATTATTCGAGTGAGACAGGCATCGTAATGTGCTGATAAAACTTTTATCAATTTTCTATGTCAAAAATAATGAAATTCATTTGAAATTCTTTGTATTTTATAAAAGAGCATTTCCTTATATCTTCTATAAATTATTCACAAAAATTCAAAAAAATTTGGAGACGTTTTTGGATAATAAATTACAGATTTATTTACTTGAGTGTGAGTTTCTAAAATTCAAATTTTTGATTTTTTTTACGTTTTATATATCTATTTTTGTTAAAAATTAAAAATTTTTATATTTATTACTTAATCATTAGTATACGTATAAAACTACACAGCAATTAACATATATATAAGCGTATATATAATATGAACACATTAACTAACTAAATATACGTAATAACAATGTTTTAAGTTTTAACTAAAATTAATATATAAGATTTCGAAAAATAATTTTTACTATAGAATTTATAGGTTAGGCAATGTATGGACATAGGTTTTGACCACCCCAAATTAATTTGTATATATTTTTTATATGGAATTCTATACAGTATTTTTATTTCGTGAGGAGAATTTAGTCTACTTTTTTGCAATTTCTTTGTACTGTCTTTATAAATTTTTATAAAGTAAATAAATAATCAATTCTTCATAATCTTAAAATAAGTTTAATTTGTAAAAATTCAATAACTTTGAAGGTTAATTTTTGTTTCTTTTTGTAATTTACTTTATTAATTTTTTTTAAAAAAACTTTTGGTAAAAGTTACACTCAAAAATACTTTAGAAAGTTTAAAAATCACTTTTAATTATTTATAATCCATATAATAGATAGTTAATTTACAAAAAGTTAAATATTTTAATAAATTCAATATTATAAAAAATACAAGTAAAAAAAATTTAGGTCTGTTTAGAAATCAATAAGACTTTCCAAACATTTAAAAAATAACATTAATTTTTTTTTGTTTTTACATTTATACTGCAATTACAAATGATCACAGGCATCCGGATAATCAGGACCAGAAGGGCCTCTCATATGTTATAGCTTAATGTCACAACAAGTCTTCAGACTTGTTATGACATTAAGCTATAACATATGAGAGGCCCTTTCTCTCCATTAAATAATAAATTTAAAAGTAAGAGGCCATAAGCTGTGGCTTGTTAAACTTATGTATAAATTCACCCCTGAGCTTTATTCAATTAATATATTTTGAAATTTTATTAAAATTTTATCAATTAACCTATCAAACTTCAAAATAGCGCAATTAATGCTAAAAAAAACAAACGAAATATTTCAATTAAAACCACCAAATTCATAATTATTTCCGAAAATACATCAAAAAGTTGCACTTAAATTAAAAGGCAACAAAATTTTATATAAATATTTAAATTTATTATACTGTATCTAATTGCAGCTACTACTATTAAACAATTCACGTTAAATACATAAATTAAACGAACGGAAAGAAGGGGCCTTCTTTGGTTTATTTAAAGGATATTTCCGATTTTATATCATTTACTTAATTCATAATAAGTTTCTTCTCTTTCGACATTGCGTGAACAATTACCTTTGCGGATATACAATTAGAAAGTCTATCGTGTGAAAGTGATTCCAAGTGTGCAAACACGAAACAACCACGCAAAATAAAGTGCCGCTTTCATAAACATAATTCGCAAGTTAATAAAATAGACGAGAGAAAATTAAAATAAATAAATAAATAAATTATTAATTTAATTAAATTTGCTTTTTTTTTAAAAATAAAAAAGTTAATTCATTTTTGTAACGAAAAAATTACAATTCTGAGAAATTGCATTATTGTCTTATTTATTTATTTTATATGCATACTATTTAAGAGTTTATTTTTTATACTTTTATAAAAGGATGATTTGCATTAAAGTTATATTATTTTAATTATTAAAAATCTAACATAGCGTGTAACTCGATTCGTCTTCGTGTTTTGAGCGTGTTTGTAATTTAAAAATCATACATACTTTCGGTAAAAATAAACTAATTTAAGTTTTATAATGTTAAAAATGGCATTTAAATCGTAAATTACGAATCTTAAATATTTATTTTTTATTATTTTTTATAATTTATAATAATAAATTTTGCTAAATTCGTTCCTTAATTTCGTAAACTTTAAAGGATCAAACATAAAAAAGAATACAAGAATTTGCTTTATTTTAAGTAAAATAATAAATGATATATACAAATTTTATAAGATTTAATAATTAAAATGAATAGAATTATATTTAACAAATAAAAGTTTCCAAAAAAGTTAAAGAATTAAACAAATTTTTTTTAAAATTTTATTGCTAAAGTAAGAGTTCTGTTCAATCGAAGTGTAGAATTAGCTGTTTATAATATTCTAGAGAAGTCTATGAAGACCTATGATTTAAATATCCAATTATTGGATAAAATTAAAATTCAAGCTGCAGTTTATTAGGTTAAGTTACACTTCAGCAATCGGCCCATAGTGAATAACATCTTTAGACATTAGATATACAACCGGTAATTAAGGAAACTTGAACTATAAAATTACATTAGAACCTTAAAATAATTTCAAACAAGGTTGATTATTGAATGAAGAACGTAAAATAGTAAGGTTAACATGTAGAAGAAGATTCTATCCACTTTCTTAGTTAAGTAGTTTTCCTAGAATCATGGGAATAGCTTAATTTAAACTGCAATTGCACTTTAACCTTTAATATTTTTTAAATGATAGGCCACTCGAGCAACTTTTAGGACATAAAACTTGTCTATTCGATTTAAAATCAATATGGAAACGTCACCATTTTTTAACGGTTACCGTGTCTTACAGTCATTGAAGTATCAGATTGCCGGTATGATTTCTTTTTCGTTAAGGTTCAGTGAGTTATAGGAGAAAATTCTTGAAATCGGATACGAAAAATTGATTGACGTATTTGCAATGTGTAAGACGGCGCCGTTACAGGCCTATAGGCTCAATAAAAATCCGCCAAATTGTTTTTATTATCCACTTTTTTCCCATCGTTTAAAAGTAGAACCTGCCACAGTTTCAATTCTTTTTATTTTTTCATTTTACACACACACCGACATCTAAGACTTTTCTACTAGCGATAACTGGCTCGTGGCTCTTGAAATTTTGTCCCAAAAAATTGCTAAAAGCGTAAAATATACTATAAAATATTATCTGATAAAAGTCTACACGGATAACTATAAGAAAAAAAGTGGTTTCTTACTCATTTTATTACCTTAAAATCTTGTGGGATATGCTTGGTAAGTCATACAAAGTTTGAAAATATAAAAACAAGAATAAAATAAAATAAGATTAATCACGTTAAAATCTCTTTTAACAGCTCCAATTTTATAATACCAAGGCCTAAATGCGATAAAGCAATAAAAAAGAAGAGGAAACTTGTTGAACTAGATAAATTATACTCTCAAGTTTAAATGAATGATTATAAAAAAAAAAAAACAAGGATCTAAAAATTAAGAAGAATGAGTTTAGTAACTCACCATTAAATTTATTTTTTATTTAAATTAATTATATTAAAAATTTTAAAGGTATATTTTTTTATAATAAATATCATTTTATAATGCTGTAAGTTTGCTAGGAAAGACGATTTACTGATATAAACAACATTCAAATATAAAATACTATCAATCAAGTCTAGAGTTGAATTGACGAACGAATTTAATAATTTATTTATTAAATAAAAAAAAGTTTAAAAATATAAAAAAATAATCATAAAACTTTAAGATTTATTACAGCCTTAACTAGGCCTATGACAAACCATTCAAGAATATAAATGATAAGAACAGCATCCCCATTTAGAACAATTAATTAAAGATTTTTTTATAAAAATAATTATGTTGAAAGTTCTTCAATGTGTTTTTTATTAGATCAAATTCATAAAATATAAATATATTTTCAAGAATAAAGTAGAGGAGGAAAATTATTGAACTAAATAAAGTGACAAGGACAACATCCGAATGAGGGATTATCAATCAAATCTTAAAATTAATTATGGAACGAGATGGTCAATCACACAATTTTAACAATGCTTTTAAAAATTTTATCACGTTATAACATCTATAACATTTTTTAAAAGGGTGGTTTTATATAAGGAGATAATGTTTAAACGAAAAAAACTGACAGGAACAACAATCTTATAAACGATTATCAATTAAATCTTAAAATGAATTTTTGTTGAAAACATAATTTAAAACTGAGAAAAAAATTAAGGAAAGAGTAAATTTCAGGATTATATTAAGGTAAAAAAAATAGCATTAAAGAGGCCAAGTATCTGTTTTAAATCAGGAAAATGTTTAATAAAAACTTAACAAGTAGTTTGAATGACATATTGAGTATAAGCTAAAATATATATATTTTTATTATTTAATTTAATTATTATTATTATTATTTATATAATTTTTTACGATTTTAAATTCGATTTAAGTTCATAAAATGGGTAGATATCATTTGCAAAGAATAAAACCGGATTTATATAAGTTGAAGTCTACTTTAAGAGCATCTAATCCTGAGATATTGAGCTATCAATTCCTAGAAAACCTATCACTATTTATCTTCAGTTAACAGATTTTCCTGTTTAAAAGATCTTTCTTACGAGATAAATGGTTCAAATATTGATTTTTTACACAATCGGATTTTTATTCAGGATTAGTTTTGTGCCGTTTTAGGAAGAAGAGTAAAAAAAGTAATGTTGGAAGATGCTATCCATACATAGAAACTATTAATCTAACTTTTTATTAAGCATCTGAAGCTAAAAAAATTAATTTAAATTTATTTTAAAAAACACAATTTTAATAAGTAATTTCGTCAAAAAATCGATTATTTAAGTTTTAATCTAATTTAAAATAAAAAATAAATCGTGTTTAATTTATCAAGTGTACTGTACAGTATATGCATGTAATTAATGTATAAAAAACGATATTTAATTAAGTTTAAATGCAATTTTTTATGTCTAATTTAATCTTAAAATTGTATAAGAGTGTATTAATATAAAAAATTTTAGTTTATAAAATACTTTCATAAGAAATTTCTGGTGTTTCTTTCTCTTTTTTTCCCCTTAAGCTCTAATCGCCTAACAATAGAAAGATTGATATCTACGGCATCTTAGAAGACACTAAGCAGGATTAAGAGAAGATAGTGGCACACTTGGTTGAGTATTATTGGCTTTTTATTTCGGGATAACTTCATCGTCTGTAGACTTTGCACTTGATCCAAAGATTTCCTTTATCGCTTTATACGTAGGAAAGCTGTCAATACTTCATCGCTACAAATGCACCAGATTTTATATGGCTTGATATTGCTCTATACCAAATGGCTGTAAATATGGCATAAAGTTGGCGTTTTGCTCGTATTTTCTAGAAATTGTTAGTTTCGAAAAATATAAAAGAATTGTTAATTTTTTTATATTTTATTTCGAGATGAAAAATATTGTCTCGAATTTTTTGAAAAATCAAAGAAATCCTTCATAAATCTACACAATTCTATGATTATTAAATCTTTATAAAACTGTATTTTTCCTAATTTTTCTTACATAATTTTTTATAATTTTTTATTTTTTTAAATATAGAGAGTCCAAATTTCTATAAATTTGTATAATTTAATTAATTTCTTATAACCAGATATATGTAAAACCGAACTAATAAACCAAATTTTTAAACACTTAAGGCGTTATATCTTTTATTATAAGTTTATATAAATATAAATTTATAAAAAAGAGGTTATTCTAGAGCAAAGATTTCTCTAGCGCCTTAAACCTTAGTGAATAGGTTATTAAAGAGACGAAAATGGCTATTCTAGAGTGAAAAAAGGCTATTCTGAAGCTTAACACTTGATTAAAAAGTTATTACAAAACATGAAAATCTATCTAGAAACGAGCATTTTAAAAAATATATTATTAAATTTAAAATATTCGCTATTGTTTGAAGTAAATTTTACAAAATTCAGGATCAAGTTTCAAACCACGAAAGGCGATAAAAAAAAATAATGTCTGTCGAAAAGTTTATTTTCGAATTTAAAATGTTATACATGTGTCAAAGTAGAGAAATGTGTAAAAAATGTTTAAATGAAATATTTACTTTTGTATCGACAATATTGATCTTAAGTCTGGATCTTTCAAAAGCCTGTAAAAAATTGTCTGACATTCCTGCGGTCTGCCAATTGATAATTCGTATAAAGTTAAATTTTTAGAAGTTTTGATTAATTAATGTTGGGTTTTAAATAAAATTTTTTAAAATTATATCTCTTCGTTTTCCAATACTTTTTGAGAATTTCCATTAGATCGTTTCTTTAGCAATGTAGGAATATATAGGCTTAATATTGAAAGCTTAGAAACTTGAGAGATTATCAGAGTTCTTTACAGCTTTACGTCTAATTTTATCCAAAAAAAAAAGTTATTCTAGAGCCTTCTAGCTTACTAGAAAGATTTCTCTAGTACTTCAAAACTCTGCAAGTTACTTAAAAGATAGGAAATTTATCGAAAACAACTACTCTACAATCTAAAAATTGACGAATAAAACTATTCTAGAGCGTAAAACTTAATTAAAAAGCTATTACAAAGGACGAGAATCTATCTAGAAGTAAGTTTTAGATGTGACTGAAGAGAAGGATCTCATTTATATAATCAAACTCTTTAAAGAATCTTAATGAGTTTATTTATCTTTTTTTTCCATCCTCAACTCAGGAAAAAACTATAAGCAAAATATTCTAAGTAAAGGAAGAAATTTCCATCCTATACCTACTTTACAATCATATTAATTTAGCGAGGTAAAAAGATATTTGATGAATAATACAAGAGATGGGTCTGTGAATGCGTCACATTATACATGAACTTGTTTTTTTTAAAAAGTTTCCTAGCAAACAGCGGTTGGTTTATGTAAATCAGAAATATTCTTAATGAACTGGAACTAAAATGAAATCCACCTGCCAAGCAAAATGTAGTAGCCTCTTCGGATACTTTCAATTGGAAACTTAAAAGGATGCATCTATTCAACCTCATGTGGCGTCAATAACTTCAATTTAATTTTTTCTCCAATTATGCTAATTAGAAAATAAAGTTGACTGGCATATAAGCGATAAAGTTTGCCTGACTTATATGTATATATATGTTTATAAAAATATATTCACGCTTCCTTTTTTTTTAGTACAGTTCAAAAATTGAAATTATAGTTTAGTTCTTCATTTTTTATCAACTGAAAGATAAGATAAGCATCATTTGGTAATGTTGCATGCATCTTTCTATAAATATTCATAGTGTAAATCTACAAATTTAGGTGACAGCCGAACCTATATTAGAAATTCAAACATGTTTAATAATAATAGGTCTATAGCTAATACTTCCACACCTTTTTATAAATGTAATTGATGCTTTCGTCGAGGGATAGAGTTTGGAGTCGTGGAGTTAAAAAAATTAAGAATTCCTGAACGTGTTTTAGTATTTGGAAGATATAATACGTCTTCTTGTACTACGCCAAGGTGAAAAACTAATAGAGTGATTAGGTGATCTATCATTGAGCCAAATTTAAAACGAATAAGAGCGTTAACTGGAAAGTGAAGAGGTCTGCATGGTTATTTTTTGCATATATATATAAAAAAATCAACTTAAAAATTTAAATCATTTCTTAATTTAAAAATTGATCGACTCGAGATGCTTAAAAATCTTTCATCTTCTCGTATCTCGCGACAAGACAAAACCACTTAAAATCTAACCAAAAAAAGGCCATTTTTTTTAGCAAAGAAAAAGGTGGAAATGTTTTATGAACGCATCAAAACATGGTTAATTAAAAGAGAATATTATAATTAACTGGATGAAGAGGAAAGAAATTCGACTCTTACACAGCTAATTCCTTGGTAAAGAAGTGTCTAGGATACGTGTTGAATAGCGTGTGATGGTCACGATGGGAACTGTAAGGTCCGCAATCTGCGGTCCCTCTAGGGGCTTCAGATCTTGAATAGGTTGCCACGTGTGTTTCCCAACTGTCACATCTTATCTTGCTAACCGGTAGATGTAACTATATAGGACGTCTGCGCTGGATAACTGCTCAGGGACACCACCGACGTATTACTTTACTGGTGTCAAATGTTGCTTAATGGGGTCTGCAATGTTCTACAACATCTCTCTTGGCAAAGCCTTGGGGTTTATTCGTGTGGCTGGCGCTGTTACTGTGGGATTACCAGCCTAATTATAATTTAGTGGGCCTCTAACGTAGCCTTATTAACATTTATTACAGGGATATATTTCCCTACTGATAAAGATTTTTAGAAATGGACAGAGATGTATTGCTGATGATTCCTGTAAACGAGAGCATTTTAAGTTACATATTGCCATTGTTACGGCGTGGAAAGTGTGTATAAAATAGAAAATTCTTATGGAATAAAGCTATAATATTTAAGAGAATGATTGTTATTTACAACGGATGCAAAATAATTTCCCATAGAGAAGGTGCAAAATTAATAAATTCCTAGATAATTGACTACACCACGTTAAAGTTTTTGAAGTTTTAAGAATTGTGAAGTAGACTTTAAATAAATTTATTTCATTGACTAGTCCACAAGAAAAGGCTTATTCATAAAGTTAACGATTTCATTTTTTATTAGAAGATGCTGCAAAATGCAGAAAATGCCTAAATTCGATTGTTGAATAGAATACAAACAGCAGCCACTTCAAGTAGATTCCTTTATAAAAGAGTCGGTGGGTCATCGTTAAGGGGGATAGTCCCTGTTTATCTCGCCGCCAACGGTCTAATTACAGACAGAAAAAAGCCTATTAGGCCAGCAGCAGATGACAGGCGACGGGATGCCCCAGGCTGATTTGGGTAACTACTTCACTAACGCTTGGATTGAGCTTTAGTCTTTATATATATATATATAACTCGGGAGTAGAAAGTGTCTTTGTGATGTCTTATCGGATTTTATACAAAATGGCTGGATTTATCCCTACAACAAAAGCTGTATTGTTAAATAGAAAGATGGGGTTGATTAAGTTTTAATCTATTATTCGATAGACGTATGGATTAAAGTCGAAAATAAAGTTTCACGTTCGAAAAGTTATCAGTTTAATCATCTAATAAACAGAACCTAGCTCCTGTTTATACACCCACGATTGTTTCCATATCTCCTATAATCTTAATATGAAGTGTACAGATGTAGGCTTTGATAAAAAGCGAATTTTAATATTATGTGAAGCGATTATCGAACGTATCTATCAATTTTTTTTGAAAGTTTAAATAGTTTCATTAGACAGATCTTTAATCGTTAGAGTTGAGACATTTATAATGGGTATGGAAGAGTCGAGAATCTGTCAAACTTACTTTCTACCTGGTGACAACTTTTAACGCATGATTACATCGTGTCAACATGTCGGTTATTTGTCAAAATTAATCCACCTGTGACGTTTTAACATAAAATTGTGTGTAAAAAAACAGGGTTCGATAATAAACTGGTAAACAATTTAAATTTATTTTTATCCGCTCGAAGACTCCAAGGCTAAGATCAACTTTATCCTGTAGCTATAATAAGAACAATAAAAATGCTACGGCAAATATTATAACAAATATTCTTCTCAAGATAGTAATTAATAAGCCACTATGCTGTTATTACTATTTTTTTACGTATTAAAAAATGGAGATAAAGATATGTGACCCTCTGATTCTCGTTCAAAAGTTGTTGATACAAAGAGATGATACGGTTGAAAAACTTGGAATTTTAAACTAGTTTATTATAAAGCCAAATTTTAAAACTTTAATTTTAAATTACACTAAGCATAAATATGCCTATAGGCCAAAAAACATGTGTAAATGTGTCAGAGCAATAATAGGCTAATAATGATGTCCTGGTTTGAGCTTGTTGGACGATATATCATTTCGCCACTTAAAAAGATCTCGTTTTACTTAACAAAATGATGCAATATCGAGTCATTTTAATTCTTATTGTTTTTCCTAACAATCATTTGGAGTCATCCAAGGGTAAAATTAAAAATATTTCATAAGAATCAGTTAAAAACTATCCCTTATTGTCGTGAGGAATATCAATTTTTGTTCTGAGTAACAATAATTTACCTACTTTCAATGCTAATAAGGTCTTATTACTATAATAGCATAACTGCTACGTATGTAGTTAATCGTTAGAAGAACTACAAAGTTTAAATAAATTTGATTATCTTCCCAATTTATCTGTTACTAAACCGTCTTTAAGTTAGGTCTATTAGAGAGAACGCATTGGTGAGAAAGAAGCCCACAATTTGTAGATAATGGGGCATTAATCCGTGTTACATGTTACGCAATTATATAAAGTTCAATTGGTTTATTTTAAGTCCAGATGACTTAATGATCACCATTAGACAGGAGCGCATTTTCTCTCAAAGGGCAATAATGTTTGTTCTTGTGTGACTCAATTTAATTATTTAACAATAATCTTTAAATAGAGATGTTTCTAATAAGATAAATACTATAACATTCACGAAATTTATCGTAATATTCCCATGTATAGAGTTTGAAACTGTATAAATTGCCAACAACCTTCTACACTTTATACACATTATCAGGCCTGTTAAGTTAATAAATAATACACCAGACCTAGAAAAATTAATAGAATTTTTGTAATAAATTATGGAGTTTGTTACGTAGTACTTTATACAGTAACAAAGTAAACAGAACGCTAAACTTATGAGAATAATGCCATTCGTCTTTAACTTATAGGTCAACCTAGCCATGGGGAGAAACTATATCTATGCATAAAGATAAATACACTGTGAGATTAAACAGCAGAGAAAAGTCAGACCCCATTTTGTATCTTCCCAAGTGATTCTCGTCTATATTGTTTAGGGAAAGCAGTCCAAGTTGATTGGATAATTTCTAAAATTGGTGTCCTCGTTTCCATTGAATGACAAGAGTTATCCCGTGAATTTTAAAAGCTATCTCATCCATTTAAAGAAAAGAAAAACGAAACAGAATTTTTATGTCATGAACATGCTCGAAACTACCCACATGCATAGTTTCTAAGAATACTTTTTGATACAATTTTCGAAATAGTACAGAATTTAAGATTGTTTACAGATTAAACAGAACTAAAACCGTTCAAAAATGACTCCAATTATAACCATTATCAGAAATTATATGCGATTATACCCTCTCGTTTTTTCCGCATTGTTATAAAACCTTCATAACCTTCCAAGCATAGCAAAATAAATTCATTTACATAAGCAACCAAGCGATTTTTATTTACAAGAATCGAAATTACAGCACTGTTTATGAATTTAGGATAAAGATTTTAAGGGCGTCAGCCTTTCCAGTCTTTCATCTCGTTAGAACTGTGAGAGATAGAACCCAGTTTGGATCCATAATTGAGATCTAAATCTGTACTAGAACCATTTTTTTTCTGGTTAGGGAGCAAATTGTCAGGTTTTAAAGAGGGAAAGCCCTTTGTTAACCTATTAAGAGGCCCGGTGGGTATGTTTCGAGTGATGATCTAGTTAAAAAAATGCCATTAGGGGGAGAAATGACGTTGGGATCTGCCCTCCGAATGATCATGTTTGACTATAGATTCAAAGGCCTATACACCCAGAAACACCTGCAGACATTCACGCTGCTTTGCCTTCATAGCTTCGACACCTGACTAACACGAAGTACGGAAAAAGTAGTCACGAACGCGGAGAGTCACGCAAACACTCGCAACTTTCTCTAACAATCCGACACTATGACTTATTTAAAAAAAAAAGGGAGGGGGCAAGACGGCCAACCATCAGAAAGTAACTCACCGATATCGTGATGTTTATCTTCGTTACTGATGACATCATCTTCGTCTTCCGTCACGTCACGATCACGTTCGGCTATCCTTGCGTTTTCGTCATCGGCTTTGGGCACAGATAGTCTTACTGTTAAGTCCTGAGGTTCGGGTGCGGATGGTTCCCCCGCAGCAGCATTGGGAGAATCTGCAGCCCTAGGCGATAATGCGGCTTCTCCAGCAGGGCTAAAAACGGGTTTAAAGGGTCTTGGATCGCTGAGTATGTCCCTGATGAAGAAAGAAGACGGTGGAGTCACCGATGGCGATAGTGAACAAGTAACACGAGGGCTTGTAGGTTTGCTGCGTTGCGTACCGTCGTCTACGTGTGGCAATCTGTCTGGCATTTGTTGATGAAGATCGGGCACTGCAAAGTCCACGGCCATCGGAAGAAGTCCGCAGTATGGACAACCCAGCTGCACTTCTGCGTCGAGTAGCTCAGAATGGAGCGACAATCACACAAGCAGCGCCAGACGAGGAAAGCCACGCCTCGCCTTTCTACAAAACAACCGAAGTCGGATACTTCCACCAATCGACGAGCGCGCGTAACTCGAAGAGGCGTGTCCATAACATACATTGGCCAATCGCGTGCGTTCGATTGGCAATAACTTGTTCTGCCTTAGCCAGGTTCTTTTAACAACAGAAAAATGTCTTTGGAGGTTAAATAGACAGAGGTGTATTAAGTTAGTCGAGATTCATAGTTTGTATCCAATCATCTCGGTCGGCAAGCCGAATAATTTAAGGGTTGCCGAGTCTCTAAGATGTGATAGTACTTTATAGCTTAGATGAAGCGGCTATGTTGTCAACTACAAGGCGACAAAAATCACTTGGTCACGCTTCGTAGAACAGCAGAAGAGCACCCGTGAGAACATTGATATCTGATACTACTTTACTGTTTATATGCCATTTTATCTTCGGGCCAACTCGAATTCTTTTCGTACTTACTGTGCCATTATTTTGCCGACTCAACTTTTAGGTCAACGCGAGTGAATTTTAATTCCCTTAGCAAGAAAACCTGTTTTACAGGCCATAAATTATACACAGGGGCATTAATCTATTATAATTAAATAATTTGAGATATTCTAAAGAGGCTTTGTGTTGCCATTACGCAAACATTTCGGATGTAAACACATTGGAATTTTTTATTTTTATATAAATCTATATAAATAATATTAACAATAAAAGGGAAAAAAGGGTGGGCATAACAAGATAACCATCAGTTAGAACGAAAAACACAATGATACTTTCCGGCCTTCGAATACAGGAAGTCTAACAACGCAGCCTTAGTAGTTATCTAGATGGTGTTCGCTCGACTGTGTAAATCTGACGACACATTCGACTTGTGACATCACGACATTGCTTGCGACCAATGTCAGAGGTCGTTTCGTATCCGTCCACTTGTTTTCTATCTAAAAATATAATGGGAATATGTCTCGATTATAAATAAACACATGCGACAATCCCCTAGAAGTAATCTTCCCTGGGGTATTTAAGTTAAACAATCTCGAAAATAGTAGCCTACTCGAGCGAGCCCTCGAACCTTGTAAGAGGCCTCAAACGCTATTCATTTCACTTTTATGCATCTGTGAACATTATAACGTTGTCCTCTTACGTCACAAGGACAGAGGGCGTTTATCTCATATTATTTAATGCACTTTATTATGTGTAAAGTGTAACTGTTTCAAATTCCTCAATTTTTCTCTATAAAGATCTATAAAAGCTGAATAAATATTATCGCAGCGAGTCGAATTGAAGCTTTAAATTATTTATTTGCATATATATTAAGTATTTTTACTACAATATGTCTTTTTTATTAGATAAATTGTTAATTTTTACCTACATAAATTATATAAATTAAAAATAATTATATTTAAATGAACTAAAGCAATGATACGTCACTTTACCGTATATAACACGCAGAAGATCACGACTCCCATCATAAAAATTTTAAAGGAATTTATATAGAATATGAATATAAATTAAATTATATAATTTTTAAATTTATTTAGTAATATATTATAATATAAAAGTTGTGTTTAGAAGTTTTGCAATTGTATAATTCGTGCAACCTTGACTGTATAGGCCTACCTCATTGAAAACTACAGACCTAGTGAATGGGTAACCTAGTAAATTGGTTTTTTAAAAAGCAAACATCGGTTTAAATAAAAAGTAAACAAAAAAACGATCCGATTTAGAATTTAAATAGATTGTACTGTACAGACATTTTTAACTCTTATATTCCTTACACTCGAGTACGCGATTGAAGAAGAGCATGGTAAGTTCAGTTGTAGATAACACACAACATAGTGTCATTAGACTACACAAGCGCAGGTAGAAGTTATATAAAAATGAAGGCGTTTAAAGGCGAGCGAGAGCAATTTCCGCCCTTTTCCCACCCCTTCATACGGTCCGTCAAGCAAGATATTAGTCCGTTATTACAATTATTATTAGTAGAGCAGACATGGGAGGGTGATGTGTCTGAATTGTTTCGCAAACTGTCATTAACGTCCGACAAATCGATTCGCAGTAGCGGAACGCGCATATCACAGATTGTGTGCACAAGCTGTCTTCATTAGCGTTTCGCTCCGGTGCCGTTTCCTTTTTAATAAGCAGATGTGTCGACGTTACGCTCAGATAGGGACCCCGACCAAACTAACGGATTGGACAACCGACATTAGGCCCCGTGTAACGTACTTAGCGTTGCAGAGTGTTAATTGAGTTTTCTCCCCTCCCCCCTTGCCGACACACTCAACCGATCAACGGATGTGAACGCATGAGTACAGTAAACTTCCTCCGATTGGGGTAATTGTTGGTAATTAAAGCTATGACGCTTTTGAACGGTATTGTGTTGATATAAACACTTCTCCTATTTTCCGTTTTGTATTGATTTTGATTGTTATCCGTAGATCCGTCTCGTAATTAATATTGTTTAAATTGAGCTATTATCTTTATGATGTAAACAAAAAGATCGTGAGAAATTACTCGCTTCGCTTTTATTGCTTTTGTACACGTAAATTATCGTATTAAGTAAATTTTCCTTTATATTTTCACCTCAATCTACACTTAAAATAGGCACTTGACCCATCCTTAAAGCCTTATTCCTGTAGGATCTAGGAATTTACTCGAGGTCAACGTAATACGCCTCTTTTCTACGCCTATGTAAACAATAAACCGTGAGTAGTTTTTCTGGTTTATCACGTTTATGCCGATTGTTAATTAATTATTTTGAAAATATAACATCACTATACAGGATGCACTCCTTCTTACAATATAGACTTCATTAATCTTGTGTATCAGTACACTACAAGTATCCCTAAAGACATATTCAGGCTCTATCTAAAATAAAAAATCGTTGATAAGTTTATCAGGTTTATAGAATTTTTTAAAATATAAATTCGCCAAATGTTAATGAATTCGCTTATAATTGAAGCGACGTTACAGAATACACACCTCGTTATTGATCCTTAATGTCAATAGATCGCAGATATCTGTAAAGATTTAGATTTTTAGCCTGAAAAAGTACAAATTATCATGCTTATATAAGATATTTTATAAGAAATTACCACGCCATTGTAAGATTTAGACAGATATTGATGCTGAATAAGTCTGTTTCTACAAGAACTACACCCCACATTTTCGAGAATGACTACTCCTCCCTATCTTCTGTAAGGTTATCCTTAACCAGATCCTTGATGTCTTTTAAACAAAATTTTATCACATTTTATCTGTACAGGAGAACGTCCCAAAAATCCACATAAAGCGAATATTATATTAGTAATTACAGTAATGTTTTACATGTTCTATGTCTGCGCATACATCGACACGAAAGTGAATCACGCGCTAAAATAGCGTGCTTAGAAGCAATTTTTGATCCATTAGGACAAAGTCGAGTTTTTCAGAATGAGTAGGATAATTGACAGGATAAATTTTGAAAAGTATTTACTCGACGTGACTACAATTGCGAGATTCGGGAGTCACTATTTCTCTTATAGGCAAAAGCATGAATCACTTAAAGAGCACACAAGCGCTGAAGCTGAGATATAGGGTTTTTCTATATAGTGTATAATATGGACGTCCACAGAAAATTTTAGGGGCAAAGACAAATAATTACATCAATAAATTTTTATGTATTTAATTTTGTTAGGGTTTTAGCAAGTAGATTATAGAAAAGACAAAGCTTTCAATAGTCGAGGGTGTAAGGTCAGATATCTCAATCACTCTTACAATTATAATTTGTGGAATTTTTATTCGATCTTAGGGGACAAGTGTTCCGTTTGCCCCAATTGCTGACCCCATGGGGCTTATATAAATTCAAGAATCTCTTAAGGAATTGCAGAATCCTTCAGAGATTTCAAGATTTCTATTCGCCCTTTCGTGAGGGGATTGTAGAAAAATAGACTTAAACGTGTTTTATAAGCAATAAATAAAATTTATATACAATTTAAAGCCATTTAAATAACTTAGAATGAAAGTATAACATTTCAATTTTACAATTGATTTTTTCTTTTTTAACAATTATAAATATTTAATTTAACTTATGTGGCATTCAATCGAGAAGTGCAAGAGCTGCCAACCATTGAATGCAATCATCTATATTCCGCTATCTTTTTCACTATACAAGCAAAAATTCGATTGTATAGGGGCTATATATATAATAAATGAAATATCCTTCATCCTTTATTGATGAACATGCGAGCAGTTTTATTTAACTATAACCATATGAGGCTTGCGTGACTTCTAGAGCGATGCCTGCACTGACACAAGTGTACACGCTTTATATAGATCCCCCATACAGATTCCGTTGTGTAGTGAAAGTCAATTGTTTTCCTATTGTCTGATCTTTTGTGCTTTGCTTTAATATTAAACCATTTATCGTTCGAGTTATTCGAATTCTTCGACTGAATTTTATTATTTAATATTTTCGACATTTTTTATTAGTTACTTTCTTTGCTCTTACACGCCATTTTAATTGATTTATTAAGTTTTAATAATTTATTTTATGGATATTTTATTGATTTAATAAGTTCTTTAATTGTATTGAAGTTTATTTTAGCTAAAAATCGTGAATTTTTTGGAAATTTTACCACTTTTTTTTTTTTTAATATTTTAGGGAATTTTTACAGCAATTTAAACAGTGTAAAACTTTGATAGTGTGTGAATTTTAATGGTTTCAAGTGCTGAAATTACGCTTTAATAACGAATTTATACACGTTGTGAGAGTTATGTGGGATTTAAACTTGGTCACCTTTGGAATTTACATTAGAACCGAGACCCATTATAAAATTTTGACCCAATTTTAAGAATCACGAATTCGAAAATTGAGTCTCAAACGATCTATCAACGTCACGATACCAGTTTTATTATGATATATACATATAAGTAAACACTAGCCACCTTGGCATGGGTCACTCGTTAAGGGGCAATTGACAATTCCCATGAGTTATAATTAACATTCCCCATTTACCGCAGGAACACCTCTTGCGGTCAGGTGCAAAATTTTGTAGAGCTCGATTGTAAATTTTAACCCCTTTAACGACACGTCAACTATTTTGTGGTCGTGCCATTTTATAGGATATCGTAAAACTATCATCAACGCTTTAACAGATTCGAAACTAAATACTCGCGGGTTAAGAACCCGAATCGTAAATCACCTCCCCCCGACCATTCTTGTAACGCGCTGATAAGAGCGTTTGTATACAAAATATCGAGTCACGTGATCTCGTTAACCTCTCCAAAAAAGTAAAGGAAGAGGAAGAGAAGCGTGCAAGAAAGGGAAGTGAATAAGTCTTATATAAATGTATAGAGCATAACCTTTAATTATTCAGTGTAAATATTTACTGCTATTGTTTGGGATCGTGCAACATGCTTAAATATTAATCTTGTTTTTTTTTTCTGACGGGATTTTCTAAGACAATTGTTCCTTTTTTACACTTTCTACACTTCAAAAAGACCATTTATAAGTTAGCTGATATCCCAACCGCAGTTAAAGTAAGCAAGACAGGTTTGCCTGGGCGTGATATTGGTGAATTAGTCGACGTACTGACAGGGAGGCGGTACACAAACGGGCAAGGGTAGCAACTAAAGTCCAGTAGCTTGGCGATTACAGGCCGGTGGTCCTTTCCAGGGTCGACTAGTGTCTATCAAAACCCTTCTTAGAAGCTACCAAGCCCCTTGTTGTAATAAGTGGTTTGTGCAGTAGTCCCTCAGTCGCTCGCTCGGCTGACTTAACCTACCATTTAAATGGGAGGATCCCTGTTGGCTCGGGGGCACGAGAAATGATGTGTTAAATTCCAACAATTTTTTTTAAACCCCTCTCTATAAATACAGTGGTTTTTTTTATATTAATAAGCGACTAGAATACCCTCTATTAACTATTCTGGGCCTGTAGAGTTTTATTACATCACTATCCTTGAAAATATTCCCATGACAGGCCTTGGCAGGTATTACTCCCCTGGTAGCATCGCGGTATCTGTTCGGATCAGGCTGTGTAATCGTAAACTAGTCCCTTTCCCCTTTGTTTCCATCCTTCCATTGTTGACTGATCGGAAGATGGGGATAGACAAATTATACACGCACGTCCGGTCTCCTGTGTACAATACGACACGGGAGGTTTGACTTCTAACACGCGACTACCTATGAGGTCTAAGTCTTAGAGCCACGAGACAGGTGGTGAACTATGCTTCTATCGTATCGGGTCATCAATTACGTTACACTACCCCATCCGGACCTCCTATTCAAGTCTGAAATTAGAAAAAAAAAGTGGACAGGTTATACACCACTCCTTGTTTAAATTATAGCTGTGGTATCTTAGTCAGTTTGCGTATAGGAGCTGATTCTATACGTTAAAAGGTCAATTCTGAATGTCAAACAAGTGAGGAAAGTGCTCAAGCGCCAAATTTTTCCATGTTGTAAGAATGGATGCGCTACACAAGTCAAGATACGCTTTTCTAACTGTACAAACTGTTTCAACTTTTCATCTCGGTTTGCTATTTCACGCAAACAGTTCTGCAAGTCTGTGAGAGGATGGGAGGGGCGCATCGACATGTGAGCACGAACAAAAGAGGGAGTAGGTGTTTTCCCACGATTACCTGGATGATTGTGCGATTATGCGGCCCAAGTAACCCGCGGCTCCTGGTCTAATCAACTGCATTACTCACCTGTACTTCCTTTCCCAGTCCAGATTCAACTTCTTAATCGTTCTTAAGTGCACCACGAACGGAAGTGGTGCGTTGAACGACGTCAGTTCCTTTCTATGACGTCAGGCCGCATCACCCTCCTAAATGGCACTATAATAAACTTCCATTAATAACCAGAAAATGGTCACGAAATGATCTATAATCCCAGACCCACGCTAAGAGTTATAAAATGGTCACAGAGACATTTTAAAATGGATCGTGATAAATTAGGAGAGAGCTATAAAATTAATTCGGTTCAACTGCATTAAAAATTCTTAACCAATATAAGGGTAGTTACGTAGTATATAAGGTAACGTAGTGTATTACATAATGTAGTTACCAATATAAGGGTAATAGAAACTAATCCCATATTGGTTAAGAAAATGATCCTTAAGTAAACCATATTAATACCAGAAAATTCAGAAAACCTCCCACAACCTCCGTATTAACATTCATTCATATCTGAAATCGCATTAAAAATCAACAAATAGAACGTAATTACCCTTATATTAAACCACACCATAAACCAGAAAATGGGCAGAAACCATTCATTAATCAAAACCAATACTAGAAAATTTTATAGAAACCGGATAAACCCTTCAGCGTATAGCTCATTAATCGCCATAAAGATTTTCTACTGAACAATTCTCAAAATAAACCCTCAATTTAACGAATTAAAGACGTACAGTACGTGCTGCGAAACAGCGTAACAAAAAGATAGAATATTGGGTTCTCTAAGGAGGATCCATGTAACGATTTACATAAAAAAAAATAAAATAATAATAATAGAAAAAACAATTTACTGAAACATTTCTGCTTGCGAGCACGTAACGAAGCGAAAGTTTTATATCATGTGACGTAACGCAATTTAGTTACGCTACAGGTAAAAAGGTTACAGCGTGTATATTTAGGCAATATATTAAGCACAGTTCACACAAATCTGTAGGTATTAAAGTCCCTTTTGATAATTTCCGGCCTGGACAATCAATTTCCTACATTTGCTAGGCTACTCACGAAAGAAAGGAAAGGGGGGAGAGAGAGAGAGATAACAAAGCATGAAGAGCAAGTTGACAGCCATTAGAAAACAACATGTGCGATTAGGCTTAATATCCCACTATAGTGTTGTCAAAGGAAGCTAGACACGATCGTAATCAGGTAGACAGTTCAAACGCATGCTCATTAACCTTACTTCCTTTAATCATTTCCACTACGGTCTGGGAAACCCTTCTATTAGTTGCTTCTCTAACGGATCTCTGCACTAATGGTCGCTCGTGACGTCAGCGGTGGCCATTTTCAAGCCTCTTGTGACGTAACCCGCCACCGTATTCGAACTAATTTTCTTTATAAAGGGATTTCTTGACGATTTATTGAGGTCTTTTATTGGTTTTCTGCGGTTTTTCCAGCCACTAAAGTGAGTTTAGATGTATAATGGTGATGCTTTTTAAACCATGCGTTAAGCTCAAATGATAATGGTTAGCTGATAGTGATGTATGTATTTTTATGGTTTATTATGGTGTGGGGAATGGAACGAATTTATATGGTAGAAATGCAACTATATTTTTTTTTGTTTTTAAATTAAACTCGTTAAAAATTACGTTAAATTAACCTGAAAAATCTAAGTTTAGAAGGAAAATTAATTAGATTTCGCCTCCATTTTTGAAGTTTTTCCTTTATTATTACGAAATTTTATCGATTTTATAATAATTAAACAATTTTTATGCACTCGACATAATCTATTTTAAGCAAAAAATGGCCCGTTATAGCGATTTTCACCTATGACTTCGGTATTACGATATTGCACGCTACATCTAGCGCATCACTTTAACTTAGAAAACAATAAATTTCTCGGCTTTTAATTAATAAAACATTTTAAAAGGTACAAAAAAATTTAATTTATAACAATTATTATTCGTATAAACAAACGTGCAGATGTCTTAAAATTACTCTTACAAAAATCTGACTTTAAAGCTTCGATATAACGCATAATTTAAGCTTCTAAACTGATTTAAATAAATTAAAATAATTTAAAAATTAAACTAAAATAGTTTTTATACGCATTATAAGGGTAAAAATATTAAAAAAGTGGAGCTTTAACTTACGTTATAATAGAATTAATAATAATAAAAGGCTCAGTTGCATTAAATAAATCTGTTCTATTTTTTAAAAAATAAAATTATTGTTAAAAAAACCCTAAAAATTGTCTGAATCATTTTAAAAAAGTTACTAAACCGCATCTATTATTATTATTATTATTATATTATATCAGGTCAATCTATTATGCATCCCTTGTTACGATAGCAGCATCGTATCTGTGACGTTTTAATCGTAACGTAACTGACTACAAACACGTGACGACTTCCTATAAATTCATATATTCGTCTATATAATGCGAATTGTTGAATATTACGTCAGTGACGTATACCAGTTACGTTACACTTTACGTCACGCTTGCTTTATTAATAAGAGATAAAACCGATTCTAAATTGTCTGTAAGTTTGTCTACCTGTCCACATCCCGATCTTATCTTTTATAATATGAGATAATTGTACAGATAATTAGGTAATTATTTTTTATAGAAATTAATTTTTTTTAAGTAGTTGATAAGATTAAAGACAAAACTTCATCAGCGAGATAAGTTCGTTTGATATCCCTTCCTTTCCCAGTCCAGATTCAACTTCTTAATCGTTCTTAAGTGCACCACGAACGGAAGCCATTTTAATTGATTTATTAAGTTTTAATAATTTATTTTATGGATATTTTATTGATTTAATAAGTTCTTTAATTGTATTGAAGTTTATTTTAGCTAAAAATCGTGAATTTTTTGGAAATTTTACCACTTTTTTTTTTTTTAATATTTTAGGGAATTTTTACAGCAATTTAAACAGTGTAAAACTTTGATAGTGTGTGAATTTTAATGGTTTCAAGTGCTGAAATTACGCTTTAATAACGAATTTATACACGTTGTGAGAGTTATGTGGGATTTAAACTTGGTCACCTTTGGAATTTACATTAGAACCGAGACCCATTATAAAATTTTGACCCAATTTTAAGAATCACGAATTCGAAAATTGAGTCTCAAACGATCTATCAACGTCACGATNTTTTAAAATATATTAAATTTTAATTCGTTCTATCGATAATTTTATGAAAAGAAACGCGTAAAAAATTTTTTTAACTGTGAAAAATGGCGCAAATTAGCAAGAACGTCTTTGAATTTTTAGGTATTAGAGCATCCTGTTGACCTGTTTCTAGTAGAAGAGCGATGCTATCAGAATGTTAACTGTCCATTTAGGTTCAAATTCAGTCATTGGAAGTAAGAAAGGAATGATTCAGTGACTGTCGTTGCCATAGATAGCGGAAATGTTCCTTCTTCAGTTTCTTCTTCTGTCAGAAGCTTGGGTGACTCTGCTGAAGCATCGCATGATTGAAGTGGATTGTGGAAAGATTCGACTTCTTTTATCAGGATCTTTTTCCTCCATTTTTTCCACGAACAAAGTAGGAAATCGAGATTCTTTTCCGGTTGTGATTTCCTCTTTGCCGGAATGGGTTTGTCAAATTCGAGAAAGTAGAATTTATCTTATATTTATTTTTGTGTGTTTCTAGAAATTTCTTCCTCTCCCTTCCCCTCTCAGTACGCTACTTTAGACCCCCAGCGAAGAAAGGGAAAAAATATACCAGTATATACGGAGAAAGCTCTAAAAAAAAAAAAATAGTTTAAAGGAAGCTGTTTTCGTCTTGTTAAACATCTAATAAAGTCATCAAGGCGCCAAGTAAAAATTCCAAAGCATCTTTGCTCATCTGAACATGTAGAAGAGATTGTAAAATTTATGAAATTAAATTGTTACAGTCACGAAAATTAACGTTGTATGATTCTCTGTAGGTTTTTCTTCAGCAGATAGCGTGGGAATTGGCCCCACTCACGTGACCGGAAGCGGTAAGGGGGTAGTAGAGAAGTCGGTAGTTACCTGTAAGTTGTGTCAATAATAAATCTAGGTTACTCTGATTTTTACTGTTTGTTTACAGGATAACAACGGTAATTTTTATTTTTATTTATATTAGAAACCATAATAGAGTAAAGTAGCTTTTTTTGAATGAAAAACTACCTTTAATGATTGTTATTATAATTCAATTATCCGTAAATAACGCGATAATAGGGATTAAAAATATGCGATTTTAAACAAAATTACAACTTCTAAACAGGGGGAAACACGAAAAATCACAAAATAAAATTAGAAATTAGAAATTTAAATTAAAATTGATATTTTACTTTAAAAAATTAGCTCAAATATACTTCCAAAATTATCTTCCGAAGTAATTAAAGTCGTGTAAATTTTTCTTAAATTTAATTTCGCAATTTTAAACCAGTTTTTGAGCTCAATTTTGTCATCATTAAAATTTTTTCACTCACACAAAAATATTTGAAGTATTCATAGATGAAAGACGTCACGTTTATAAATTTTAGATAAGATCTATTACGCAAACTGTAATCAAGACTTGAAGAGTTTAAAGATCTTTCTTTTGTAAAAATCTAAAAGAAAGACACACCTAGGCAAAAATCTCGAACATTTCTAGGAAATTCTATCAAATGATTAAGGGCATGTAGTCACACCATAAACCCATAAGTTGACTATTTACGAAAAACTTCTCATAAAAATTTTTTTAATAGTTTTTTTTTTTCAATATTTCCAATTGTCTTCCATTTCTCATTTTTCAAAAAATCTCTCGAAAGCTTCGGCTTTCGTGTGACTTTGCATGACAATGACGAAGTGAGCTCGCGTGACCAAGAAGTTTTCACTACAAAATATCCAAAGAACGACAAATCGACGGATATATATTTTTCACATGCACTTCTCCTCTTTATATATTAAACTATCTCTTGGTAATTTATAGATAAGTCTACCATTTTTTTTTTTGTGTTATTATTATTATTATTATAAATCTCTTAACAGCATGAACATGAAAGGAGAATATTAAATGGCGAACATCCGCAATACGACAAAAGATTAGAGTTTACGTAAAATCTACCCTATTGAATTTTTTATTATCGACCTACTTTTGCCTTGTGAACCATTTTATTGCTTATTATTACAGCAACAAACCTTTTAGAATAATTTATCGATAGTTTTGTAACTATTTTCTAACATTCCTGGATGCCTCACCGAGCAATTAATGTTAAATGTGATGCTTCTCGCTTGTAATTTTCATCGTTATCTAACATATAAGGCTAGAAAAAATAAACTCTACAAGACCATAACATAATCAGAGTTAATATAACGAGTAAGGATAAAGGAAAAAATCCGTTAGAATTTAGTAGAATGAAAGTTGATTTTGTGAATTGGCCAAACCACTTTGACATGTAAATCGCTTAATAGGTGGTCCAAGTTAAACAGTATTAAATTATTCAAGGCTGGGAAATAACATTTGTATAGTTGGGGGACAGAGACCATCTGGGACTTTGCCACGCCTCGGATACACAATCACCCATAGAGAAGTACAATGGAAGAAGGCGATGAAGTATGGCACGTCTCAAACGTGTAATCGTTATGTCGACCATTGTCGATTTTCGATTAATATTGGTTAAATAGGGCGCTGTGCCACTCCAGCTGTTTCCATTTGGCAAGACTAGAAAGAGCACAATAGGGTGTGATTACCATTGTTTCCACAAAAGTCGGAAGTCGACGTTCAAAAATCCATTTTGGATCTACCGCTTCGCCTTTCTAACCGTTACTAAGGGTGTAATAAGTTAATTCGTCTATAATGTATTTAAAATTAATTAAATTTTAATTATTTTAATCGAGTTTTATACATTAAAGTAAATATAAATTAATCGATTAAAATTAAAAATTATTTTATAAAACTTTTCCGTATTTAAAAAGGTGTTTCCAAAATGGTTAACGTTAGTTGTCTTCACTGCGCGGCTCCATTGCCGCGCAGTGAAGACAATCTTCGCACAGTTTAAAACAGCAAAAATCGGATGTTTTGATGTTTTTAACTTAAAAAATGTTGAAAAAATTGTAATATTTTTATTCGCATCACATCAGAATCCGTTTGTCTTTAAAATTGGAAAGCTAAGGCGAACTTTTCTAGATTACGAATTGGGTGGCACGTATATATTTATATATATATATATATATATATATATATAACAGAGAAATTTGCTTAGAGTTTGAACTGTACATGCAATGAAAAATGCACTCAAAACAAACACAATCTGTTGTGCACCCAAGTTGTCTCTCTCTCTCTCTCTCACATTATGCTTGTATATTTTCAGTGCCTTTTTCACTTTATTTTTCATGTTTTTGGATATATATATATATAATGTGTTATTTGTTGATTTTTAACAAATTTCTT
>NW_019384414.1:330582-343362 GCF_000671375.1 Centruroides sculpturatus | reverse complement strand
AATATATCTTAAATAAATACTATTGTATCAGAAAAAAACTTTCCCTCATCTATTCAAATTTTAATAAATTTATTCACAAGAAAAAAAAAATAGAAGAATTTTTATAATTTTATTATCCATTTAAAAATAGTTAATTTCAACTATTCTATAAATTCATCATCAACTTATTACAATAATATGTAATGTCAATCGTAATTAAGATTAATGTGAATGGATGTTTAAAATTATAGTATTGATTAATTCAGTTATAAAACTAATTATTTCACAGAATAGAAAATGTCAAAGTTAAATGCATTAAGATGAAAGCATTACTCGGCGAAAGTTAAACAAGTTTATCACACTTTTGAAAATGTTATTCATTTTTTTTATTTTTATAATAAATAATTGCTGAAAGTAAATGTATGTTTGAAAAAATTTAAATAAATTTATACAGTATTTAAAAAATATCCTTCAAAGAAATTTAAGAACTGATCCAGTTTCTTTCAGTTTAACAGAAAAATAAAATTCTAAGATATAGTTTAATATATTAGATGCTTATCAGAATTTTCTGATGATAAGTCTTGATTTATTTATTTAAAATTACATAAGACTTGAGATTATCATCCTAAAAAAATCTACCTAATTATAAACAAATAACTTTAAATGGTGTATAATAATTTTTTTTTGTTTATAATAGAGTAATAAATACTCCAGCAAACATTAAAAATTACAAAATTATCCCTTGATACTTTGTGATAAACAACAATGATAGGCTAAAATAAAAACAAAATTTTTTTACTTTCATTTTAATGTTTATCATTATTATGATTATTATTTTTATCTGAGCTGCATTGGATATATGTTCTATTAATAGTAATAAGATAAATCTGCAGACATAACTGTTCTAAATTGTCAATGTAGACATATATTAAAGGTGTAAGGAGTCATTGCTTACCTCAATATTAAATACTTTTTTGATACAAAAATCTCTCTCATCTTCAGATTCTTAAATTTAATAATGTATTTAAACACAGAATTAAATTGAATATTGCAAATATGTTACAATATTATCCAAATTTTTATTTTCTTTATAATCTTTATCAAAATTTAGAAGTTGTAGCACTATCTTAATATGCATCTTTTCCTGGGTACTGTTATACAAAACATTTATATGTGCTTAAATAGTAAAATCATACATAGATTCATTGAAAAAATTATCAATTTTAAAATTTCTAATATTTATCATCAAAACAAAAATTTTAATTTATTCTAATAAACATTAAAGTATTTTTTAAGCTCTTTAATATTTTATTTTATATAAAAAGCAACAGTACAAAAAATATTTTGAACAACTTCAACAAAGTAAACATTGAAAACACTTCAAAATTAATAATTTAAATATTTAAACATTTAAAAAATTTAAATAAAACAATTTAATAATGAAAAAAAAGACATCTTTCAGAATTGGACATCTTCCAAATATAAATATTTTAATAAACTTAGCTATTAAAATATATTTACGATGCAATATTTAAAATTAATCAAATTATCTAGATCCTTGAATTATTTCCAAATAAAAATTTATTTATATTTTTCCCCATATAAAAATGTTTTGGTAGAAAATACTAATGAATAAAAATTAATGTTTTTCACAATATATTAACTTCTTTTTTTTAATATGTCAGCTGAAGGATGAAAAAGTGCATTTTTTTTTCTACAAAGTACTAATGAGGAGTGTGATTTATATGCTTACTTGACATACATAAGTTATATACATGAGAATGATGTTTTTGTTAAATGTTAATAATATATTAGGGTAAAAATTTATATATATATACACAGTCAAACACTGAATGAAGCACACTCTTAAATAGCACCACCTTCATAGCCTTAGCACCAATGAATATTTGTGAATGGATCTTTGCCATAAATATTGAAGGCAACCCTTCAGTAGCTGTGTATTATTAAATATATAATTTGCATTATAAGTGATATTATTGTAATGAAATCATGTGATTTCCACCATCTGAATCTCAAATTTGTATTTACATCTTGTTCCTATACATTATTATTATTGTTTGAAGTGTTTTGATTTATCACCACACTTGATTTACTGCCAATTTAAGAGATGGACAAATGGTGTTAAATTGAGGTCTGACTATATAACACACACAGCCAGATCTAGATATTTTCATATTAACAGTTAACCAGATCCATTTACTCATATCATCTAACAATTAAAAATCTAATTTTGGAAATATGAACTTTTAAAGATCCATATAAAGTATCAACTGCATTTTTATATCATCATCTTAGCAATTTACAAACATATGTTACNGAGAGAGAGAGAGAGAGAGAGAGAGAGGAGAGCAAAGAAAGGAGGGAAAAAACGAAGCATGGAAATGAGGCGTAACTGCCTCGCGATCGTCTAGCCATGCAGAACGTACTTCTCCTACCCGTTCCAGTTTTTTTTTTTTTTTGTCACTCTTTCTCCACTAGCTTCTTCCGTTCTGCTTGGTCTGGATGGAAGCTGTATTGGCCTAATGGATCAGCAGTTCTCAAGTCCCGGAGATTGGTCGTGATTCGGCAGAGGGGGGAGGGTCGGAGGGGGAGAACCTCCGGCACCACTTCCGACTGGTTTTATGGCAGCGATTGGAGCAGTCTTTTCTGCTGCAAAGCTTGCAATGGTCCATGAAGTTTTACCATCTCTTTCTCTCCGTGTCACCAACGCCTTTGACGTCTTAACTGAAGTTTAGGGTGGGTGGGAGTTAGAATGCGCGTTTTGTAGGCGGAAGGAATGAGAGAAAACGCCTATGACAATAGAATGACTGCACGACTACTGAGTGCTGTTTATTCGTTATAAAAGAAGAAGAAAAAGAGAGAGAGAGCAAGTCTGAATGAAGCCCTTGTTACACATAGACACAATTCTCGAGTAGAATCTATAAAAGAAAAAATAAAAAAATAAAATAATGTAATGTAGCTTTAATTTGAGAGCTACTGGAGCGATGTTCTCGATGACCTCTTCGATAAAGTAATATTGTTTAATTTACGAAGAAATTACCAGAACAATTATCCCTCTATTTAGATTATTTGAAGTTTTATATGAGAAAAAAAATGCTTAATTTCTTGAGAATTCTTATCAGAATGCTATTAAGTACCGACACGAATCGGATTTATATGAACTCTCACACTAAAAGAATTCTTATCAAGTGATGCGGTTTAATGCTTCGGATATTACTCTGTAGCATCTCTGTAAAGCTCTTCTAGATCTAAAAATTGATCGTAGTAAAGTATTGAAACGGAAAACAATTCAATAAAAGCTAGCCGGAGCAATTCGGAATGAGGGAAATGGTGTGATAGTCTATCCATCATGTGTCGCCACATTAGGACCGGATGAAGAGGGACACGTCGAGAACCATTAAGACATGCAGACTGATTTCTTTCTGATGTGAGACGATACTAGAAGATTTCGGTCCGAAGTTTGGACGCTAAAAACCGTAGAAGAGAATATTTTATAAGAATCGAAACAATTAATCAAAGATTTTTAAAATTCGGCCGTAAAAGATCCGCATAAAAAAACAACAATCTATAAGAGGTTCACAGCTTAGAAGGAGCTTATTGAAAAAACGTGACAGACAACTCTTCTTAAGTGTTAACTAAATTTCGATATCGCTGACAGGGTGTACATTAAAGTTGATACATCATTCAACCAATCAGCAAGGCAACAGTTGATAAGCAATCCTGTAAAAACGGGTCCCGAGGGTCGATCTACAAGTAAGGTCGTCGCACTTAAACACAGCCCGGAGCCATTTGTTGTTATATAATTACATTTCAATAAGAGGGCACGCAGGAGCGAAGATGGGGAAGCTAAAGGATAATTTCCAACCGCTTTAAAACCCTTAACTAAATCATGATACACTGCAAAATGACGTCATCCATTAGTGTAATTCAAGAGGTGGTAACACCGTAAGCCAATTAGTTGGTATAACAGATTTAGATATAGTACGAAGTGTGCGAAAATCCGTTTATCTGTAATCGGAAACGAAGGAGAATGGAGTTTTGGAGTGGATACCATCGACAACACTCCTAATGTGGTTTAAAACATATTAGGTAATGTACTCGGTGGACAATGTAGGCAGCACTCTTCTCTCTCTTTCTACCTCTAAATGCATTTCTCTAATCTGGATCTTGGAATTCCTACTTTTCTATTGTCGAATTTTAGACAAATTCATTAAAATAATATATTAGGAAACGAGTTGTAAACTATTCTCAAAAGCAAATTATAGTGTGCGATCCGGGAGGGAGGTTCTTCTTCTCTCCCGTGCCGTATAATTGTAACGTTCAAAGAGGGATGAAACTTACAAATGAAATAAGGTGGTAAATAGTGGTTCGACTCTTGTTATTAAACAAAACCTTTGAGGGATGTGCACAAGAAGATAATTATTAGTTTTCCAGCTTGTGACGCTTCGAGGTGAATGCCGTGAGAAGTGGGATGGGCAATCTTTGCCCCCCGTCGCAGGGTGGTTTTTTTCCGTACCAGTTTAGTGATTGTTCTGTTGAGTTTAGAGGATTTTAGGGGTCGAAGTAGGTCTTAAAGAAGTTTAAATAGTAGGATGTGTTATGATTCTTGCAACGAAGGAAGGTTGCAAACCTCCAGCGAGTTTTTAAAGTATAGGTTTTAATAGATTTCAACGCCTAGCTAGTGTGTAGGGTGTGAAAAAACATGTTATGCTGATAATGAGGAGGATAAATTACGTTAGATTACCGACATCTTTAAAAAAAACTCTTAGTATTTAATGGTTTTAGAGGTGTTTCAATAAAGCTTCATACTTTAGACCTGCCGACAGAAAATGAATGTAGTTTGTGTGGAGAGAACGTAACATTAGACAAATCCCAAGCAAAATAATGGGATACGGATCAAATTTTGAAGACGAAAATGAATTTCTGAATAAATTTTAGCTCTTAGAACACAAGAGAAAGCGAAAAAAAAAAAAAAATGAAAACGATTGTTCTTGGACTCGTTCCATAAAGTTTAAGGGATTTTAGAGGATGACGATTTTCACAGATGCTGTTTAACCAGCGAGATTCAATTGAAGATACAAGAATTTTGGGGATAGAATATAATACTGAACACGTCTCGCCCTCGAAACAGAATAGCAAGCGAGGAAAAAATTAATGTTTCTCGTGACGAAGAAAGTTTGGGTTAGGCGTATTTTGCGTTATCGCAAGCAAGCTAACGGCCGATTGACGACAAAGAAAAGGGGGAGCAGGATTTAGGAGGGGTGTATAATGCGCTCCCCATCAATGGAAAATCATCTTCTATGCATAAACAAGCGAGCCAACCATAAATCTTGGCATTGAGATAGAGTGAATAGACGAACGAGCCAATCTACATGAGAATGGATCAAGTAGAGAGGCAAAGTCGGGTCATTAGTGCTAATAGAGAGCGTAGCACACAATAAAAGAGATTTTGCGGCCAAATCTTCCGGTTGAGGTCGGAAGTACATTTGCCGTTCGTTCGAGTCAGTACAGAGCTTCCGGACGGATCATCGGAAGACGGTGCACACAGGAGAAGCACCCCAGCAGGGATTAAAGAGGGGGAAGAGCGTAATGAGGGTGATTAGAAAAGTTAAAGCAACGTTAAAGGCGTTTGTTCACTCGCTTGCCCTTTCGCTAGTAAACATTGAGTTTTTAAAACATTGGAGGAGGGTCATTAAGCGCGTGCTGCCATCTCCCGGTCCCGCTTTCAAGCGGGGGAAAGCATAGAAAACTGTATAAAATATATATGAAAAGAAGCCAATTTGTCTGAATGGCATCGGTATTTAAACGGCGTGCTGACTTAATGCAGCATCCCTCTCTCCGAGTGGTAAGTGTAAGACAGCATCGTCGGGTTCCAAACATCCTGACAAACCATCCATCTTCTCTTTGTGTTCGGCAGTGAAGTGAGAGAAACTCTGCTTCCGGAGACGAAGATCGCCATCGTCCAGTTAATAGGAAAAGATATGATCGATAGGACGGGGGGATACGAGATAGGATAAGGGTGTCAGAAGAAAGAATGCCCTTTCCAACGGAAATCCCAACCTCGTACATCACCAAAAAACCCGATTTTACTACGTTAAAGTAAAGATCCAAGTCATAAATCCCACAGTGGGATATCGGGAGCTGGGTAGACCATTTCCTAACTTCCAACCGAGACGTTTTGTACAGGATGGTTTTTGTATAGTTTACTACATCCTGAATCCTTAGAAGAAAGTGTTTATAATTGAGACTTACGAGTCAGGAACAAACATTTTTCTTACACTAACCGCGGGATGAGGTCGATTGGTTGTTATTTATAACATTTGTAGACGAAAAAAATAAAAAATTCCCTTAACGTCTTGAGAGATAAAAATTCATTGTCTGGACGTATGTAACACTCGTTTCTTATCAAATATTCATAATTTAGTTGCGTGTCTCTTGTGACTAATAAGTACAGGACATTAGTCGGCCATTTTTGTTGACAGTTATTAATCATGTCGAATGCGCTTAGAATATTTATAACAGATCAGAATATTTTTTCACAAAAATATTTTGATGATTATCTGCTTTAATGGTATTATTCGAACGTCTACCATTTTTTTTTTTTAAATTAATTTCACAAGTTCTATTCATATTCAATTGAGTAGCTTATTTAGTAGTAGTTAAAAGCAAATTTTTACATGACAAATATAAATATTTTCATATAAAAAAAAAAGATACTATTGGTGAAGGCGTCAGAACTATCGATGCATTAGTTCAAACAGGACGTCTTAATGGCGTACTTTGGGCCAACCCATCCAGTCAGAGAGAGAGACCACAGTTTGATTAATTGCTAGGATGTGGCATTTTCTTGCTCTTTCACTAGAAAGCCATCTTAGTGGCGGATCTTGTAAGTCCCAGTCCATTTATAAAGCTGCCAACCAATTATTCTCTTAAAAGATATCTCAACACCAGGTTTTTGAAAGAAAGTTTCCCTTATAAATCCACGTATAAGTGTTTAAATAAAAAAAGAAAAGATAAAATTCAAAAAACGGCGATATTAATAGTCAAATGTTTCTTCTATTCGTCTTGTCTGGAGAAGGACGACGACGGATTCTATTACTTGTAAACGTCTTGCTAGAGGGCTTAGTTTGACATGTGAAGGTGACATGTGATGACTAGGGACACCTGACTGCAGACCTACCGGGTATAGTCGTAATTGATACTTTGTCCATCAGGGGCGTGAGATAGAGAGAGGTAGTGCAATTGGTCTAGAGTTCGAGTGGAGTGATGAGCTGGAAACTTTGTAACACGAGCTGTTTTTTCTGTTTAGTAACGCTTCATTGAATAACTAGATGCATATAAGCGCTTCAAATTAAATCTAGAGCCATTCCTATATTCAACATTCCCACAAGTTTTGAGTTTAAAATATTTAAATTTCAAATTAAATCGACATTTTTTTTTTTTGTAAGGTGCTAAAGACAAATTATATCATTCTCTCTTGGAAAGAAAGAAAGAAAGAAAAAAAAAGGAAAATAATTCTAGATAATCTCCCCTCTTCGCGGTAGCAGGTGTTTCTCAAAAAGTTAATCCGTTCTAATCATAGACTAGGTGTTATATTTTTGTGTTTTCGAGTTTTTCTATAACTTTTCTAGATGAAAAATTCTTGCTAATTCCATATTTTATCACATTGCTAACCGCGGATACCCTTTATAAGCTAGTGAAGAGGGGGATGAAACCAGGGATTGGCAGAGGACGGATACCCGATCGGGGCCTCTTTGACATCGGAGACAAGACTTTTGATGGTCTAGTAATTTGGCTACAATTACAGACCTTGGGGCATGTCCAGGTTTATGATTACCTTAGAATTTTACGACCATGAACGAGACCTCCTAAGATAATTTAAACAATACGTAATAGACTAAGTAATTTGTGAAGAACAAGTTCTTCTCGTTCGTTTAATTGCTTGCCTTTTTTTTTTTCTTTTTTTTTAAGTCTTGCTTTCTTTGGATCGGAAATATTCACGGCCTGCTTAAGGAAAAAACTAAAACTTAGGATCGGAAAATGTCAAACAATAAATTTATAAACATTTCTCTAAAATTAATTAAACGTTTCTTTGAATTGTTATCGCAATTCTTATCGTGTTTCCCATTGAAAAATCTCAGGAAAGATGCCACGAAACGGGTCAATAGGACTTTAATGAAGTCTCCTTTTCTAAATCGTCGTACTTAAACTGTAATTGTGGGAAAAATCTGCTTAAACGAACCGTTTTCTTATCTTTCTATTAAGACCGGTTTAATATTTTATCTAGCGTTTAAAATTATTCAAAATTCTAGTTCTGAACGGTAATTTATCACTCCTCTTACACAATTTTAAATCACAGATAAGTATCTACGTTTATACATAAAACACCCATCCTAAAATTGATTTCTAGTTAAGATTAAATATAATATTCTACAAAATATTCGAGTTTTCAAACCTGAGATCAACTCGAGTTAATGTTTTCCTCTCTCCATCTTCTATTTTTCTTCTTCTTCTTCTCTCCTCCCTCTCTCTCTCTCTTTTTTTTTCGTATTCTGCCGATAATTTATTTTTAAAATAATCATGGAGTATAAAATAAATTGACTAAAACCAATTTCTTAGCTAAGGTCATTTTTAAAAAATAACTTTTGCAAGGCCAATAACGTCTTTTCCCTGATGGGCAATTGGTTTTTTCTCCATCTTCTTCTTCCTTTTTTTTTAAACTCCTATACCAGTCTCTTCATTACTCTGAAGCATTTTCGATTTTGCTGCCAACCGAAAATATAAAAAAAAACCTTGACAACCTGTCATTTCTCGTGCAACTTTGAAATAATCGATGGTATTTTTTTTAAACCTCAAACAGTCTTAAAGGAGCGAATGACAGACCAACCCGGAAAACCTTTCGCAACCACTCAAATGACTTAATGTTTCTTCAGTATATTTCACACTTTTTTCCCTACTTCTCGCCATCTTTTTTTTTTTATTATAAACCTGAAGAAATAATTGCTTTAATAAGTGTTGATCAACAGAACATTAATATTTTTAATTACTACAGTAAATGAGGAAGGGAGGGGAAAAAATATAAGTATCACCCCCAATTACAAGCCATTGTTCTAGAATATATCAGCACTTAACATACATTATAATGCCATAAAAAGTGTGTTTAATGCTTTTATAATAGTACAAGAAAACTGAATTGAGGATGCATAACTGAAGTGGCAATAGTTATTATTCTATATTTAGATAATATTGATTTGCCAGATGAATTCCACTTATTGATCATATATCACACTTTACCATTATACAAAATTATTCTATAAAAATTGTTTAATTTTCAGCTTGATAACACTAAAAATCATTTAAACAACTGAACTGCTACTTAGATTTAATTATTTATATTTTTTTACACATTAAAATTTCCATTTTATTTTAGAATTCATCTTTTTTTCAGTTGTTTCCTTCTTTCCCTACATAAAAAAAATGAAAGTTCTCCTCTCTCAGTTCTTTTTTTTGTAGTTTATAAGTATTCTTATTGAGAAAATGTGATTTCGCATGCTGGTTCAATTTAGTCTTTTGTGTATATGCATGGTTGCAGATAGAGCAGGCAAAAATAATCTTTCTCCATGTTCCTCAGATGAGTTGTCAAATGATATATATTTTTTTTTTATATATATAATCTTTAGTAATAGATGTCACACATCTATGACTTTCCTCATCATGCTTCATCAAACATTCAACTAGGCCAATATCTTGGTACAGTTGAGTTTTTAAATTGAAAACTGAAAATTATATTTAGTTCTTATGTTAAATATATATATATTTTAATACTAAATAAAATTTTAAAAATTAATTTATATGATGAATTGTGACTACACACAAAAAATATTCAATTAATTGTAAACTTTATTACTTATATTTAATATGGAATATCATGTAAAAAAAACACTGCTATTTTATGTGATTTCAGTATGATTCTTAATGCTGGTGAATAGGCCAGATAGGCCATTTGGTGGAGACAAGACATAGGAAAACTTCAAAATTATTCTGTAAAACATATAAAAGTTAATTATAAATTAGTTTCTTTTGATAAACGATAGAAAAATCTGTTATGTATTTATTCTATTGATTTTATTCATATTTTTTTTAATGCTTTCAGAGATGTGGGGCCACATTTATGACAGGTCCAGGTTCCATCTCACCTCTCTCAGATTCTGCTGATAAGTTTTTTTGATAATGTGATATAGAGATATTAAATAAATAAGAAAAAAAATATATAAGACAAAGTATGTCAGATTTATCTTAAAAAATTCTTTTTATTTAAGTCCAATTTTCCATTTTATTACAGTCTATTCTCAATTTCGTTTATAATTAATTAGTTGAGGTTAATTCCCATTAAATATCATATTATTCAGCAAATTATAATTTATCTTTAGTTAAATATATGCTTTATTTATAAAATACATATATTCTTATGCAATTTAATTATTTTAGATATTTGAAAAGGAACACAGATATACAGCAAAACAATGTAATTACTTATACAGTTAACCCATAGAATTTTACTTTTGGTTTGTTAACAATATTCTAAATCAATGTAAATTTATTTGTAAATTAATTCAAACCTTCCTCTATATCTAAAATAATGTTTCTCAATCTTTTTTCAGTATAATCATCTAAATTGAAGATCACATTATATAGGGTGTAGGGACAAACATTGTACCAGTCTATATTTCACTTCTGTGGCATAATAAATAATTGCAATTGCGTTAATATATAGGTAATCTGTGGTTGACCATTTGTTGGTTTGGATACCATGCACCATCCAACCTTTTTCTCATAAGGAAAAATCCAATCTGGGGTTTTATGGTATATTCCGTTTGCACGGTGGCAAGTCTTGCATGCTCATAGTGTCCTATGAGCATGCAAGACTTGAGTACTTAAGGCCATGTAGAAAAGCCTCCTGTGGTTTCACCACTAACTGTTCTGACAGTGTCTAGTCTCTTTCTCTTTAAATATTCTTGCTATACAAAAACATTTTGTACTGATCTCAAGATGCTCTATAACTTTGTGATTTAAACTATGCCATTATCTTTCGTGGATTCCAGATTTGATTTGCTCCAATACAAAAGAGAGTTGCAGGTGCATAGCATGCAAACCAATAAATAGTCCAAGTTCACTACTGATTACCTATAATTTGATCTATGCAGTTGCATTTAGTTATTATGCCAGAGAAGCAAGATATAGACTGGTGCAGTGTTTGTATATTCTACATGTAAAATTTTTCAGAGATGAAATTATAAAATCCCACAACTCTATAAAAATGAAAAATTGTTTTGATATAACAGTTTTCATAAAAATAACTTCTCCATTCAGATATTTCCATTAAAAAATTATACATATAAAATAGACAATCCTTTAAAAGTAAAAATCACATTGCACATCCACAATTACCAGAACCAAAATAAAATCATTGAGGTAACCTCAACCTCTTTTGATAGCGGTGTCTTAGCCACCTGCAAAACATTTATGGTAAAGTATTATGATGATTCCATTCAGAATGATTTACTACAATATCTTCAAACATCCAATCAATTACAACCTCAAGAAACACTAAGTACAGTATACCAATAATAAAAATTTTATAATCTGCTCTATTTTCATTATATAGAAATTCTATTCATTTGTGTTAGATCTAGTACTTACATAGAAGTGCAATAGTTTTATAGTTTTATATATATATATATATAAAGAATGTAGCAGCATATATATATAATAATTGAAAAATTTAGTAATAAAAATGTTCAAATTGTATTGATATCATAGGACTTGCTGAAAAACAGGACGAGGTTCACTGAATAATAATAATTGTTTAAAGTTAGAAACATGAAGATAAATTTCATTATTTAAGAAGAAATATATTTTCTTCTTCTTTAAAAATTTTTTTTTAATTTAATAAGGAAACCAGACATACAAGCAACAAAAAATCTTATTTGATTTAGTAATAATGTAAAAAAATGTATTGAAGTTGAAAAAAATATTGATTCTTTTGTAAAATAAATACTGATTTCCTTGAACATTAACTCTTAATAAATATTTATCAATTAACTTTAATGATGGGTAATTAAAGTTAATTGATGTTAACATTGATTAAATATTATATACAGATTTTTTAATTTTATTTTATCGATTATCTTCTTGATAAGAATTTCTCGATTATCTTCTTTAAACTCATAATAATGTTAAATTGGCTAGTTCAATTTTATCGAGTATAAAATCTTCCAATACAGGTTTTAAGCTTGAAAAACCATTGTTTAATTAACAATTTCATTAGTAAACATAAAATAATTTATTGCACATAAAATACAAGTTAAAGAACTTGTCTTTTTAGAATAAAATTTGATCCTTCTTTAAGGACTTCACATAGAAAACTATATTTTTCTAATAAATTTTATTATTATTAATCAAATTCAAAACTATAAATTATTCTTTCTGAAAATATTAAAAAAAGAATTAATTACAATTTAAAATAATTTAATTAAATATTTTTTCATATTCAACACAAATAATTTATTTTTTTTAAATAAAATATCCATAAAAAGTCTTTAGAAAGCTGTTGATAAAAGGACTGTGTACATTTATAAACATTATTATTTCTTTTATACACTTAGATCAATCAAATTTAGTACAAAAAAATTTATTTGAGAGTTGAAAAAATCTTCTCAAGAATACATTATCAAGCAAGTAATACATCACAAAACACACAATTTTATTAAAAATATATAA